>NC_083760.1:67575089-67760089 GCF_963514075.1 Conger conger
TTTGTTTGAGGTAGACTCTACAGACGCTCACCTTGCGGCAGATGTCCAGGCGCACTGCCAGTTCTGCTCGATGGGACAGGTACGCCACGGCCAGGAGGTCCCGGGCGCTCGGGTTCGTGTCTGAGAGAGGGAGAGGGGCTTCAGAGGCTTCGGCACGCATGCTGTTACGCTACGCTAACTCTCTCCTGACCTCCTCTAACACCATCCCATCTCACCAAAACCACGTCTACCTTTCTGTCCTGTTCCCTCGCAAGGATTACCTGTTGCAAGAATCTGCTCATAGAGACTGCGAATGGTAGTCGAGGTGACGGGGACGTCTCCGAAGAAACACACCAGGCCCAGGTAGCCAGAATCTCTCAGCTTGATGCGTTGTTTGCTCTTCTCCGACACTCCTTCACTCTTCAGCACCTTATAAAGGATCTGAGGATTGGGAGAAAGTAATCACAACGCGTCTTTGCAAGTCAGCGAAAACAATCCCTCTTGGTCTCAGGAAAATACTGTAACCAGCACACATGGTTACAGCATGACAAAGCCAAGACCCACAAGTGACAAATCAAAGAGGATTAGTGTAAATATTGAATAAAACTGGGCCAAGCACTAAGCCTTGGAGGACAGTGAACACAAAGAATAGCTACTAGGGGAAAAAAACCATGTCAGAATGTGAAGGAGGATAAAGGGGCAGTTCACCCACAAATACAGTAAAGCTGTATTTCCACTCGCCTGGAGCGCCATCTATCTAAGCAGACCGTCACTGAGATACCCACTGCGGCTCACTCTGATACAGCAGACCACAACGGGGCCAACCTTTGTGCTGCTCAAAGCACCAGAAATGTACATTTGAAAGACTCATCATTGACGTCTCATACCAGGTAAAAGATAATGACATGGCTACTCTGGCACATCCTTGCGGTTTCATCGGAAATTACTTCTTACCAAAACTTTGTATATCCAAGTCTCAACAAAAGTACAGCACGAATTATGGGGCGGAGTGTCAACGTTGTTTAAAAAGATTGTTTAGAGCATTACTGTATTTGCATGGTGAACTGTACCTATAGCTTCAGAGGGACATGTTGGGTAAAGAGCAAAGGCGGACTACAGCCATTCCGGGAGCCTGGGTTTAGCGTGATAGCAGGCAGACACACGGGTGGAGGAGAAGTTCAGTTCCCTCAGGCCAGACTGAGACAGACTGGGCTCGGGTCTGGACTCACCCGGAACACCCACTCCCGGACCTCGTCCCCGAAGTTGCTTTTGAAGAGCAGGCAGTAGAGCTGCTCCACGCCCCAGTCCAGCAGCGCCGTGATCAGCTGCTCCCGGGGAAGGGTGCTGCGGAGGAGGCTGTGCAAGATATCCAGAGCCTTCAGCACCTGGGAGGGGCCACGGGGAGCCGGGGGGGGGGACGACATTTCTTTAGATTCAAACGGCTTTTAGTGGACCGACAGATACCTGCTGAAAAGTACCGTACAATGTTCTGTATGTAACTGCACCTTCAAACATGGCTACGGAAGTTGGAAACGGGCTGTTTTGAGTAAAGAGCTAACAGAAAGTACGGTACAGTATGAAAGGCACCTGCCGCTCCTCCCCCACAGTGATGGTGTAGGCCAGTAAGCTCTGCAGCTCCTCGGGTGACGTAGGTTTGAGCAGGAAGTCCTTCAGCAGCGAGAAGAGCGAGGTCTGCACCGTCTGCAGCTCTTCTGAGAGAGGACTGCCGTCTTTCTCCACACTGAAACGCACACAGACCACATGCAAATACACAGATGAGAGCCCATGCGCGCACACACACACACACACACACACACAAACGTGCACATGCATGCACAGGCACACATGCAAACGCACAAAAACAACAAGAAAAAATCTGAAAGTGTGAGATTCATCCATCAAGCAACAACTATTTTACCCCAATCAGGCAGCCATGACTTGAGTATAGAAAAATATCCTAATGAAGCACATATTCCAGCAAAGTAACACAATATGGCAACCACCTCACAACCTGTCATTAGACAGAAGTATCTCCATGTTCCCTCTCCTTACCCTCCCTGCACTCCCCTCCCTGCTCTGCTCTCCCCACCCTCCCTGCTCTCCTTACCCTCCCTGCTCTGCTCTCCCTGCTCTCCCCTCCCTACTCTCCTTACCCTCCCTGCTCTCCCCTCCCTGCTCTGCTCTCCTCTCTCTGCTCTCCCCCCTCCCTGCTCTCCCCAACCTCCCTGCTCTCCTTACCCTCCCTGCTCTCCCCTCCCTGCTCTGCTCTCCTCTCTCTGCTCTTCCCCCTCCCTGCTCTCCCCAACCTCCCTGCTCTCCTTACCCTCCCTGCTCTGCTCACCTCTCTGCTCTCCCCCCCTCCCTGCTCTCCCCAACCTCCCTGCTCTCCTTACCCTCCCTGCTCTGCTCTCCTCTCCTCTCTCTGCTCTCCCCCCCTCCCTGCTCTCCCCAACATCCCTGCTCTCCTTACCCTCCCTGCTCTGCTCTCCTCTCTCTGCTCCCCCCCCCCTCCCTGCTCTGCTCTCCTCTCTCTGCTCTCCCCCCCTCCCTGCTCTCCCCAACCTCCCTGCTCTCCTTACCCTCCCTGCTCTGCTCTCCTCTCTCTGCTCTGCTCACCCTCCCTGCACTGCTCTCCTCTCTCTGCTCTCCCCCCCCCCCTCCCTGCTCTGCTCTGCTCTCTCTGCTCTCCCCAACCTCCCTGCTCTCCCCACCTTCCCTGCTCTGCTCACCCGTAATGCGTGCGGAGGGAGTCCAGGATGAACTGCACTCCATACTTCCTGCGGCTGCGCTGCTTGTTGTCCTTGACGACAGCAGTCAGGTTCTGCACATGGCCTACAGGCACAGACAGAGCACATGGGTGGAGGACACTGAATCAACGGACAGGTGTGTCGCACTAAAGAATGTTCTCTGGAGAAACCAGAACGCAACAATGGGTGATTACTGAAATGGTTCCAAACCATCATTATCATCAATTATAGCATGCAAGGTATTATCACAACTGGATTCTGAAGCACCTTCTCTCAGAATATGCTCATTTTAATGTTACACCATTTAAAACAGTGTCATATGGTTTACGGCTCCCAAGCAAATCAGATTACAGATACATTTTCAATGGCATTGTAAGTACAATTTCTGTTCTTTTGGCTCTGTACTCCAGCACATTGGATATGAAATGAAACCACAATTATGAGGTTAAAGTGCACAATGTCATGTTGAATTTGAGGCTATTTACATCCATATTGGGTGATGCTTGTAGGAATTACATCCCTCTTTATATAAAGTGCCTCAATTTTAGAGAACCATGAGGACAACAGCTGTGCCGATTACAGTCAAGGAGGCAATTATGAGGCTGAGAAACAAGAAAACCTCAGGCAGAAAACACAGGCCAAACACAGGCTTCCAAAACCAACCGTCTGGAGCCGCGGAGCAAGCTGCTTGTGTTCCGGGAAGTGTATTTTCTTGCTTTTGACCATGAAAAATATCCAAAGCGCATACAAACTGTCTGGGCAAATTGAAAACATACACTAAAACTGAAATAATATCACTAAACTATATGGACTATCCCTTTATCCAAGGACTGGATTTAAGGTACAAACGGGTGAGTTATCCAATTTCTTAGTAATGTCACCTCACCAAAATTGCAGGACTGGACCGTAAGTAGCAATAAGAATCTGAGTTAGGAAGAAAGATGGGGGGATTTTGCTTGCCTTTTTCAATTTTGAGTGTTTAAGAACAGTGGGATGTCTACCTACTTTTCATTACTTTTCCATGAATTCACATGATGCATTTCCCAATATTTACAGACCATTGAAACCCTGACAAATCCAAAATTCAAAACATAACTGATGCAGAAAAATCATGCACAAAGTCAGCAGTGTTCACAGAGAGCGATCAGAGAGCGAGAAAGGGCCATTTTAGCCATTGTGTTCTTTAAAAAAAGCTGAAAGAGCAGGCTTGAGTGATATCCTTGGGTAACACAATGACAAACAATCCGGAAGATTGCCAGTGAACACGGATTTGTATTTGCTTTTTTGACGGCCTTTAAAAATGCACAATAGCACAGACATTTAAGCTTCTGTGCCTCTGGGGATAGAGAGTACATTCCAAGCTGCTTATGTATTGTGCGCATCCTTTGTATTTTTTTAGTATAGAAACATTCGGCGCTGCACAGTAAAACAGATGGAGCAGTGTACATAATGTATTTTATGTATGCCCAATATTTAAATGCGACACCAACATTGATAAGTTAATTACATTTTAAATGCATAAATTGGCAGAAAGGCGTCTCGTACTCAGGCACACGGCGAAGTGGCAGCTGCTCCAGATGCGGAAGTCAAAGAGCAGGTGCTGGTTGAGCTGGGAGAGCAGCGAGCTGTTCCCCTCACTGGACACCTGATCCAGCAGGTAGTGACACGCCATCAGCACACTCATGTCCATCATGGAACTGGGCACCTGGCACAGAGAAACACAGTCTCTCAGAACACGGGCACAGAGAAACGCAGTCTCTCGGAACACTGGCACAGAGAAACGCAGTCTCTCAGAACACTGGCACAGAGAAACGCAGTCTCTCAGAACACTGGCACAGAGAAACAGTCTCTCAGAACACGGGCACAGAGAAACACCGTCACTCAGAACACAGAAAACATGGCACAGAGACTATGACTATGCACTATGTTTGCAGAAAACAGATACTATCGAATGATTTTAAATGAATTCAAATAAAATATTAATTAAAATTAAAACATTGCATTTAGTTCACCACCAATATCTTTAATACAAATGGATGTGGCATAGGTCTAACAATCCTAGCTAACTTATTAGTTTGAATATGTTGATGAACACTAACTAATGTCTTGAACACATGTCTGGTAGAGAGAAACACAGTCACACAGAACACAGGCACAGAGAAACAAAGAGCACCGGGAGTATAATATAACAGTCTATAAAGAGTGGGTACAACTGTGGAGTGTGTGTGTGTGTGTGTGTGTGTGTGAGACAGAGATTTTGAGATTGTTGAAAGAGTGCGTGCTGGTGATTGTTGATTGCATTTGTGTGAGACTTTTGACTGTTGTCATCTACACGTGCATGTGTGTTAAATGAGGATGCGCACATGTGTCCGTGTGTGTGCGTACACGTGTGTGTGTGTGTGTGTGTGTGTGTGAGACTGTTGATTGTGTGAGACTGTAAGCACAGGCCTTCCTTACAGGATGCCCCACCTTATGATCACAAATACAACCATGTCCTGTTCAGCTCCCACCCACTCTTCAGTCCCCTACAAACGTGCCCGTGTGTGTGTGTGTGTGTGTGTGTGTGGATACAGGGCTACATATATGTATTGGCCAGATACATGGCTACATACGTGTATTGGCCAGTGCTTTTTTTCTGGGCTCTGGGTGCTCAACAGTTAAAAAAAATATCTGTATAATATAACAATGTAACAGTAAAACAACAGAAGTATTGAAAATATATGTATATACCTAAAATTGAAAATGTACTGTTGGCAACAACAGTGTCCTTTTTGCAAAGTCAATGTTTGACTCAACATTGATGTAAATAATATTTGTGCCCGTCAGTAGTGTCTATTTATCTGAGTGCACTTCCTGTTGGAACGTGGTGATCAGAGGTAAAATCAGCTGAGCACACACAGATTTCCCCTCCACACAGCCAGACTGCAGCAACCTTGACTGAGAAGACCGTGTCATACCTGAGCAGTGAGACAGGGCTTTACACAAACAGAAACAAAAGAGACACTATGTTACAACATAGTTTGAAATTCACGCAGTTACAGTTTATCATCCTTCAAAACTCTATATTGCTGTTCTCTACCACCCTCCAGGCCCAACTGGTGATTTCCTGAATAAACTGGACTACTGAGCTCCCTCCCGGAGGATGGCACCCCTGTAATTCCACTGGGTGACTCCTCACCTGAGACCTCCAATGTAAACTCACTCCTCCTCACCCAGTCCTCATCGGCTACCACCCAAAAGGCTGGTAACCAACTAGACCTTGTGTTCACCAGGAGCTGCTCCACTACCCGACCCACGGTGACTCCGCGCTGTGTATCCAATCACTTCCTCACTTTTGTTCTCTCTCTCAACTTCCACTGTAACCTTCAGGATAAATCTCCACACTTCTCCCTCATCCCTTCTGCTCCCTCTACACTTCCTCCTTCAGCTTTTTTCTCTAAAATGCCTATCAATGTTGCCACCTCTGCCTTTAACTCACGCCTCTCCCAGCGTCTTAATCATGCTGGTTTTGAGACAAGACGACAAAGTGAGTTGTCACCCCCCTGGATGGATGACTATGCATCACCTGAAGCTCAACTTTGACAAGACGGAGATGCTCTTCATTCCTCACAGGGCCTCCCTATTACTGTGGATGGTACAGTGGCTGCCTTTTGCTCTGGGGGTGGTCCTACAGATTCCTCCAACATCAGGAGGATTCAACCATGGTAATGGTACTAAAGTGGGGGCGGGGGTGTATGCATACCTGCCCAGGTTTCCCAAGTGACTTAATTGAAGTGATCTGATTGGTGTGTGTGTGTGTGTGTGTGTGTGTGTGTGTGTGTGTGTGTGTGTGTGTGGGCGTGTGAGCGTGTAAGCGTGTTTTTTGTAAGCGTGTGTGTTTTACCTTGCTGAGCATATATCCGATAATGGCGGGTCCATTGCAGTGCAGCAAGCTCTCTTGGTTGACGGGATGATGCTTCAGCAGGTTCTTCACCATCAGCAGGAAGGCTGCCACACTGTTCTTCTCCAGCCTTCCCTCTGAGAGACAGAGCGTGCATCAGCTCTGAGCCAACTGCCACTGCCACTCACCCACACACACACACACACACACACACACACACACACACACACACACACACTGTCCCTCTCTATAACCCCACCCCCACACTGCAGCAGCACCACTGACCGTGGGTCCTTCCCAGGGGCAGCAGCATGCCGGCAGGGCCCCTGGATGAGGTGAGCTCTGGTCCCAAAAGGTCGGCCGTCTCCTGGGTCCGGGGCTCCACCTGCTCTGCTGCACACAACTGCTCCAGGAGGGGCAGCAGCACCCCCATCCCGCCCACAGAGTTCACGACGTCCTGGCAGAACCAAACACAGGCGGTTACTTTGGGAAGCAAAGGGTACACCTATTGAAGAAGAATGAGCTTAAAGCCTGGCGCTTCATGACATTTTGTGATCGGCACAACTAGCACAACATCACACAGTATCTGTGTCGGCTTATGGAGTTTAAAAAAGCTTGACTGTGAGAGAGAAACAGAGAGAGACACTCAGAGGGTAGCAGAGACACTCAGAGGGTAACACATAGACAGACAAGCAGAACAGCAGATCTACAGTAACAGGCAGGCACAGGGGGAGGGGGGGCCTGACTTTGATGTCCCAGTTGATCACTCTGTGGCCAGTGAGTCTCCCATCATACAGGTGGTTGGGCGCCAGGTCCAAGCAGATCTGATTCTTGAAGGCCTAAAGAGGACATGAAAAGCAAGGCTGTGGGAATTGCGTTTCAAATGTTACTTAACTGCTACAGTCAGTTATTGACTAAATTGAATTGAATAAAAACTGATTTGTGATACATTGCATATGGCCAGTGATAACTGAAAATGCCTGCATGTGATTCTTTTCACCAGAGTTCATTCACAAAAAACAAAAGTCATGAACCTAAACAGGAAGAGTTCACTGGGTTCGGTCTATGCCATTGGGATTTGTTATGTCCGGAGATTAGACTTTATCTAACGAAATTGGTTCAATCTCAGCACACAAGTCCTGTTTTCAATTATCACCCAATTTACACCTCAGTTTTTTTAGACGTCAGCTGTTAACTGATGTGATTTCCCAGGGAAATAATAACTGCAATAAGTACAGAATTAGGACCAAGAAGGGACAAATTCCAGCCTGTAGCCTTCAAGGACTGGCTTTACCCATGCTCTTAATAAAATGGCCAACCCACCTAAGACCAATGCAGGAAGCCAATGTATAAGACGCCCCCTACCTGTGGAGTGTAGTACAAAAGTAGCTTGCTGTTGAGGTCTGATGGCTCTCCATCTGATTTGAAGAGGGGCACGTGGTTGGGGCCTGTAGAGAGAAAGCCAAGCTGAAGGGTCTGATACCGTCTCGTCTACAACATCCCTATCTGCCATCACCTTAATAAACCATCACCTCACAACCAGGAGAGAGGAACTAAAGACCCATTCAGCCAGCCATGATGCACCTTCCTCAAAGACACTAATCCAGGTCTGCCCAACCCTGGTCCCGGAGACATTTCATCCTGTAGGTTTTCACCCCACCTCATTCAAGAGACCTCAGAGATATAGAGATCTTGTTGACCTGCTAATCAGTAGAAACAGGTGTGCCAAATTAGGGTTCAAAGGAAAACCTATAAGATGAGAGCTCCAGGACCCAGTCCTCTCACTGGTGGAGCTACAGCTATGTGACGTGTAGGAGGAGGAGCTGTACCTGCGGCGTACAGGGCCTTGGTCTGGGCAGGCTGCAGGGCCTCGTGGCAGATGAAGACCGTCCCCAGAAGCCCCTCCAGCGAGGTGGGGGTGCCCCACTTGGTGTCCTGCACCCCGGCGGGAATGGTCTGTATGGGGGCTTCGCGGGAGGAGGGGGGCGTCGGGGCTCCCCAGCGCGAGGCGGGGAAGGAGTAGGAACGGGCGAGAATGGCGGTGCGGTCGGGGAAGTCCTGCTCGGTGGGGCTCATCGGGGGGAGCAGCAGGGTGGGGGTGGTGTTGGTGGTGGTCGTGCGCTGGCCCGCCAGCCCGATGCAGCAGGAAGTGAAGGGCTGGGGGAAGAGCCAGGCAGAAAACAGGGCAAACACGGTCAGGAGTCATCATACTGCTATAGATTAGGGATGGGCATTTTCAGTATTTACATGTTTTGGTTAACTGCCAACATTTAATTGATTAACCGGTTAAAAATCTATTTTTAGAACTCCCATAGTTTTATCATACTGCTCTAGAAGCTAACATTCATCATAGTGCAGCTGATCACCTATCTGCTGAGAGGGCTACAGAAATTCAACATCAAGAACATCAGTTTCCAGTCCATATCTACAAGCATACAGCCTTTGAGCGGCAGCCCGTGGACCTTCATTTAAGCCTTTCCGTTCACTTGCATTCAATCATTACTTCAGTCTCTCTCCCTATCACTCCAACATTTCCACTGCTCCTCTCTTCATCCCCTTTCCCTCTCTTTCTCTCACTCCCTCACCTCATTGAGTGAGGGGAATCGCAGCTGGCCAGTCATGCGCTGCTCTCCGTCAACATATATGGTGACCAGGTTCTGGCCGAAGGGCCGCCTCCCGGGAATGTGGACAATGTCCACGGAGTGCTGGAGAGGGAAAATGTCATTATTACATTACTTCATACAAGAGACGTACAGATGCACACTGCTCAACTGGCAAGATCTCAGGTATTACAACGTTGTAATAACAACCTGGACTGACTTACTCCTGTAGTCACCAGCACTGTTCCTAGGCAAAAAGGAGGGCTTCAACAACAAACAAACGGGCGGATCCTTCACGGTCTATGTTACATGTTATTTAGAGACACGTATTCACAGTGAACTATGGAGCTTGCATTTTATTCAGTTGTACAGAGCAACACATACCACACAATTTAGACAAAGCAACTTCTCAAAGTAGGACACAAATGTAAGGCCTCAAAACATCTGGCTAATCTATTATTCCACAAGTAGCCCACACACAACTGTACTTCTCCAGTAGTATGTAAATGGGGCAAACAGCGGACCCATTCAGAAGGAAAATGTGCTGAATGCTGCGGCTTACCCAGGCACAGTCTGTCAAAGGGTGTTCCACCAGGCTGACTGCCATGTACTCCTTCTTTGTGCACACAGCCACCACCAGCACTCCCTCTGCAGTGAAGAACGCCTCAAACCCGGTGCCACTGTCTGTGAAGAAGCTGCCAAGAAGATACAGAACTACAGATACAGGTCTGCTCCTTCACACCTTCATACTTTATACAGCAAGAATATTCCATCTCCCCTGTTCCCCTGCAACACCTACTGCCATCACAATTATGTTCTTCAGTATCCTCACCATCATTAAGATGTTCTCATAACCTCAGACTTTCCTCATCACATTACTGATACCAACCCAGGAAGTGAAGACTAAACCTCCTCAGCCCCTTCCCTCATGACATCCTTCTTACATTGTCCTTTGACAGGCCCCTTCCTCTCACCCTCCCACCCTCCCTGGTACCTGTACAGCTGTCTCCTCCTCAGGCCTCTGGGCAGACAGGGGCTGGAGGGCGGCGTGGGGGTGCTGGGCGAGACGGGGAGGAAGAATTCGGAGGAGGTGGGCAGGGAGTCGGCGTTGAGGCACACCCAGGCGTGGAAGGCGATGTTGCTGCCGGGCCAGCGCTGCACGGTGGGCACCATGATGCCCGCCATGGGGGGCGTGAGGTCGAAGTACTGGCGGGCGCTGCTGCGGGCCTCCCGGGCGGCCATGGCGGACAGCACGCGCACCACGCGGCCGCAGTAGGGGTGCGCGCCCTGCTCCGTCCTCAGCAGCCGCAGGAGGCTCTTCAGCTCCTTGGGCCGCAGGGACAGGGAGCCCAGGTCCTGCAGGAGGCCCAGCAGGGCGTCGGCGCTCTGCCGGTCCAGCGAGGCCGGCTCGGCCAGGACCTTCAGCAGCGCGCCCACCAGCCCGGCCTCCACCGCCACGGTGCGGCAGGACAGAGAGCCCCCGCACACGCCCGCCAGCCACTGAGACACCAGCAGCTGCAGGTCCCTGGAGGCCAGCTCCGGGAGCCACTGCAGCAGCAGGAGCAGGGGCTGGTCGTTACTGATCCCCAGGGGCCCTCTGTGGGAGTGATGCCCCTCCACTGCCTGACAGAGGGAGAGAGAGAAAGTGTGAGAGCGAGGGACTGATAGACAATAGAAGACACTCCTGTCTTTGACCACTCCCCTTATAGATACAAAAATGAATTATGATGAGCTTATGAATACACTGAGCTTCAACAGCTTTTAAATTATGACACGGAGTGGAATATGTATACTGAATGCCTAAATAGAAAAGTAAGGGCATTATATTAGTGTGTACACAATAAATCACACTGGACACATTCATGAGGACTTCCTGAAAACTATTTAAAACTCAAATTAAAGCCGCATATGAAACGGCAATATGGCAACTACTTTTGATATTTGAAGAGCCAGTCTGATAGTCATCTTCAGCTCACCATGTTCATCAGCTCCTGCAGGAGCCGTTTGGTTGGCTGACCCTGGCTTTTCAGCACATCGAACAGGTGGGAATAGCCAATCCTCTCCTTGAAAACCTCCTGGTGCGTTAAAGCAAATAAAGATAGAAACCATTCCAAACGCAATTAATCACAAAGTTATTGAGATTGAGGCAGCAATAATGTGCCAACTGTAAACACTACAATAAAAAGGAAAAATGAACGGATGGTGGAAAAATGTCTGAATCCCAAGCGGTATTTATTTTTATTTTTAACAGTAGAATCTCTTCTTGTGTTCATATAAAATATTTGTTTATTTATACTCCCTAACTTCAAACACAGACCTTGTGTCTGGCTCAAAGCATTCTGGGTCACAAGATAAAATACTTAACCAGTTGCATAAGCTCTGAACCAAATGCAAATGCAAACATGTTTGGACGAAAAATTTGGATTGCACGGATACAGACTAAACCTGTTTTAATACTTGGAGATAACCAAACAAAACCAAACTAATTACATACAGTGAAATACAAGGAGCCAAGCCATCACTCAAAATTAAACCTCTACTCCATTTAAACCCTTAAATCAGTCAAGACTTACTGTAAAGATTAACTGAATAAAAGCAAAGTGCTGCAAAATAGTAGACCCACATCTCAGCTTGGGTGTAGGCCAACTCCTAAATGCCATAGACTTTCATCATAGCTTGCAGGAATGTGTGTGTGTGTGTGTGTGTGTGTGAGTGTGTGAGAGTGAGAGTGAGAGTGAGAGTGGGTGTGTATATGTGTATGTGTGTGAGTGTGAGTGTTTGTGTGTGTATGTGTATGTGTGTGTGTGAGTGTGTGTGTGCGTGTGTGTATGTGTTTGTGTGTGTGTGTGTGTGGGTGTGTGTGTATGTGTGTGTGTGTGTGTGTATGAGAGAGTGTGTGCTTGGCTCATTGAGTGGTGAAGGGATGATAAACCCAGATGAAGGGAGGGAGGGAGGGTGTGAACTCATACCTTGGCAGAGGGAGAGTTGCTCATGATTGCGGTGAGGACGCTGAGGGCGTGAACTGTAATGGAGTCTGACCCTCTTTCCCAAACCTGCATGGAGGGACATGGCAACAGGGTGCATCACTGGCAGGGAGAGACCCACTTCAGATGAGCAGGAAGGGGAGGAGACCATGATGAAAAGAGAAAGAAAGACGTGTACTCTGCAAACTTTGACCAACCAACTACCCACACACGGTTGTAGATTAGCATCTTTAATAACAGGTGGGTCAAAGTCTGCTGATAGTTGTACTGTAGTTCCCAGGCACAGAATGCTGAAAAAAATAGAAGCCACTTGTAATGGCATTACATACCACAGTCATGCGACATTCATGCAGAGAGGACAGATGATTTTACAGCCAGAAGATTATGCTTATTACAGCAATATGTGCCAAGACAGCACACCACATACTAGAGCAACCTCACATGAACTGCAGCACAGCACAGCACACACCTGAAAAAATACTGCCCCCACTGGCCCCAAAAAAGGGAATAAATAAGTATAGAAATTATTGAAACTAAATCACCAAAGCTGAAATCTAGCAATTATTGGAATTGCACCCAGGATGCATTAGGGAAGTCCCCACGCTCAAACCATTGAACAGCGCAAGCTGTACAAGCATGGATGGATTACCAAGCACACACATGCACCAATGCACACCCACAGTGGTAACACTTTATATTGGGGTCTAAATGCATTAACCATTGGATAACTTCAATAACTGTTTTTTAATGAATTCTCAATTGAGCTACGGCTTTGTGACATCTGATGAGAGTTACTCATTTACAGCATAAGCTCTGTGCAGTCTCTACTGGCAGGCACTGTGAAAATAATGTAAAGAACATCAATAAATTTGATTAAGGTTTTGTTTAGTGGTTAATGAATAGGGCCTTAATATAAAGTGTCAGCACATGTCAATCTCACCAGTTGCTGTCTACAGGAAATTCAGTTTCCCTCATGTAGCTATATGCGCCTATTGGTATCCCGGAATCTCAAATAGCTCTCTTCCAATAACTATACAACTTCAATTTAAATCCTGACCTTAACTAACAGTAGCTAAACCAAGGAAGTCTTGACAAGGGAAAAGTGTTGTTCTATTCTAAATCAGGTGTGCAGTCAGGCAGTGGTGTAGAAACAGAGCAGTAAATATGGTAAAATTAGAAATTTCCACAGCATTATCATTCCCCATCTCGATTTGTGACTATGCTGGAATGAATTTTCACTGTAATATTTTTGCCTCTGAACTGATTAATGATCCTATGCAGCTTGTTTAAGTCCAGAACCAAAATGAATATATAAAATACTGCATTAGACTTGAGTTATTTTAAGTTATTATCATCTCTGCAATTTTTTGTTCCCTAGATTACTCTGGATATTTAGTCATCTGTAATGGGTGTGTCTAAGTATGAACAATTTATTCTCTTATGTGCGTGTGTGTGAGAGAGAACGAGAGCGAGAGAGAGAGCCAGTGTGAGTGTGTGTGCGTATAGTGGGTGGACGCGAGGCATGGCTGGTCACTGATGATTCTTCAATCATTTAATTCTGGGTGTCAACAGACTGAACTTCCTGTTTAAAGCTTCCTGTTTAAAGTACATGGAGAAGTGACCTGGTTGTTTTTGAGGGTGCTACGCTGAGCGGAGGTGGCGAGTTTCCTGTAGACAGACATGCGGCATTGGGGTCTGACATCTTGGGGGTGGGGAAAGTACCTGGTCCACTTGGATCTCAGTGAGTAAGCGTGTGGTGAGGTCACACGCACCCTCACGCTCCGGCCTACTCCTGCTGCTCTGATAGAGCTGCCAGACACACAGACACAGACAGACAGCGTCAGCAGACACAGGGAGGCAGGTTGAGAGAGAGAGAGAGAGAGAGAGAGAGAGAGAGAGAGAGAGAGAGAGAGAGAGAGAGAGACACACACAGACACAGACAGACAGCGTCAGCAGACGCAGGGAGGCAGGTTGAGAGAGAGTGAAGGGGGGGGGGACAGACACACAGACAGACAGCGTCAGCAGACACAGGGAGGCAGGTTGAGAGAGAGAGAGAGGGGGGGAGAGAGAGAGAGAGGGGGGAGAGAGAGACACACAGACACAGACAGACAGCGTCAGCAGACACAGGGAGGCAGGTTGAGAGAGAGAGAGAGAGAGAGAAAGAGGGGGAGAGAGAGACAGACAGACACAGACAGACAGAAGACAGAGAGACAGAGACAGAGAGAGAGAGATACAGACAGAGAGAGAGACAGAGAGAGAGAGAGAGAGAGAGAGTGTGGAGAGTGTGTGTGTGAGAAAGAGAGAGAGAGTGAGTGTGTATGTGTGTGTGTGTGTGTGTGTGCGTGTGTGCGTGTGAAAGAGAGAAGGAGAAAGGGTGGGGGAGGGTGAGAGCACAAGAGTGAGAGAACATGAGAGCTTGCTAGCACATGAGCGTGCAAGAGCACACAAGAGAGAGGAAGAGAATGAGAGAGAGACAGAACCAATTCAAAATCTGCCCTGTCATCAAAAACAGTCAGAGAATGAGACATGGGGATCAGTTTTGCAGAGCAGACAGCCCCTTAGAGCACTGCCCTGCCCTGTTCTGTGCCACTCAGACTGCGACAGATATAACAGACAGAGACCCGGTTCTGTGCCACTCAGACTGCGACAGATATAACAGACAGAGACCCGGTTCTGTGCCACTCAGACTGTGACAGATATAAGAGACAGAGACCCGGTTCTGTGCCACTCAGACTGCGACAGATATAAGAGACAGACGGACAGACAGAGACAAGGAATTCACACAGTCGGTTAGTAAAAGGTGCCATATTCCGTTAAGCTCGTATAGCATCTTCTCACACTTCAAAAACGGGAGGTATATAGAAAGACAGACATGGGCGGATGGAGAATGGCTCTGAAGAAACAGTTCAGGGAGTTTCTGGATGGCAGTCGGCCAGACGGTGCTCTTATCGCGGTTTCAGCCGCTTCAGACACGCGGGCAGACAGACGCGAGCAGGAGCGCGGTTCACCTTGCTGTTCTGGATCAGGCGCAGGATGTGCTCATAGCAGTTGTTGTTGAGGAAGATGGCCTGCAGGGCGGGGCGGTCCGAACACTGGAGGATCTCCGGCACCGCGTCTGTGTGGGGAGGAAGAGCCCAGCAGTCACACCCCACCCCTCACACATCTCCCACACGCTCCACCCTTCAGTGCTTCAGTGCTCAATTAAATCCGGCCCTTTCACCTGTTCGCTATCTTACATTAAAGGAGAGTTGACAGCAGCCGTGTTTTAATAAAAAGGAGCCGTGCAGGACATGGTGGGACAGAGCCAGGGCTGAAGACCAAGGACAGAGGAGAAGAGATGGTGTGAGAGAGATGGTCACAGAGAAGCCAGCGCTACTCCACCGTGTTGTGAAAAGGCACACTTGTCCATTGTGTGTGAAACCATTTCAAATTTATGGTGGAACAAATTACAGGACTCTTTCAGAGTCAAGGTTTCTTCATCTTGTCCCTTTAATTTCCTCATTTCCTTTTTCCGTGATTGCCTTTGTAGTGTGGAAACTGCCCTTAGAAAACTAGAGGCAGACAGAGGTAGAGATATGGGGTGTGAAGAAAAAAACAAGAGGGCTGAGGGGAGGGAGAAAGAAAGAGAGAGGCAAGTCGAGGTTTAAAGGACGATCCTTACGCAACATGTGGGCCTGCAGAGTGACCAAACCGTCCTCCCAGTCCTGCCGATCTCCCTCGCCGTCCCCCGGGTGCCGGTTCCAGTTCAGGACCCGGAAGTAGCCGTCCAGCACATTCCTGATGTCCACCTGCCGCTGGGCGGGGCTGCTGGAGTGCAACGTGTGCACCATTGCAGTCAGGCACTGAAGGGTCAGCCGCAGCACCTGGGGGTCCTTGGGCTGGGAGGAGTCACGGCAGCACCAGGCCTGCAGCACGGCCATGAGGTCCCTTACAGCCAGCGACGTGATGCAGGACTGACCGTTCTTCTGCAACAGACACGGCACAGAGGGTACTGACCAAGCCCCTACTGACACAGTGCACACAGCTACAGACAAAGCACACAGTGCACTGCAGGCACACGTGCTTACCAGCAATGATGAACAGACAACAAAACGAATGTGTCGCAACTAAACTGAAACACAGATAATCCCACAAAATTGGAGGGAAAGAAGGCATGTGCATGTGTGCTACCACAGACATGTGCACACATTTTGTGTATATTTATATGTCCACTCCAGGAATTGAGCTCCCCCTCTGTAGTGAGGTTCCATCAGAGATTTTTTTCCAATTGCCCCATTTGCTGTTTTTCTAAAAGCACTTCATTAACAAGGTCACTGTAAAAGTGTTGTACAAAACATTTCAATCACCTGCTGATCTACATCCTAGTTCTGAAATAGCATACAGCATGAGGAAATAGTTGGTTTCACTTTGGTTAAAATTTATTTATTTTATCTTTTTTACTTTCTCTCCAAATTTGGTATGGCCAATCTTAGTCATCAGAGGCCGTTTCTGCAAAGTCCGCCATGGACTCGTGAGAGCGCAGACAAGAACATGCTCCCATCTGAAGTATTTCATGCCAGCTGCCACTTCCTATCACACCATTCACACGCCAGGCTCATACAGACAGGAGGCAGAGGAGGGCGCTTCATGCAGCGCGACCGGTAGACTGCAGGCACCCGATCAACCAGCAGGGGTCACCGGTGAGTGACGAGATTCCGTCATCCTGGCCAGCTGAAGCTTCATCTTCCCTGTGCAATACTAGCACCAAACGTGCGTCACCCAGTAGAGCTGCTGGCCAACTGGCACTATCATGGAGCGGATTCAATACCAGGCCGTGAGACAGTGCCTTAACAGGAAGAGCCTCCCACACAAAAATGCAGCCCAAGAATGTGTGAAGATTAGGGAAAGTGTCCATTGATACATTTCAAATCCAATAAAGAGTAACAAACCGTGAATGTTTATTACAGCCAGTCTTACCTGGCTGTAATAATGAGGAGAGGGGGGTCTTACCTGGCTGCCGCTGATGATGGCACCCTGCAGATGGACCAGGCGCATTGTGACCACTTCAGGGAGCCGAGCGCTGTCGTGTAGGGTCTCTGCAAACACAATGGGGACAATCAGAGCCAGACTTGGCCCAAATACCTCATTGTTCTGGATTCAAATACTTGTCTGTGCTCGATTGATCTTGCCTGGTGCAATTGAGCCTACTGAGAGGACCAGAGAGTGGGGTTTTCATAGGTTTCAATACACAAGACAATCTCAGTTAAGTGTAGAAAAGTATGTGAATCCAAAACTAATACAAATTTGACCCAGGTCTGGTCAGAGCAACAGCTGACCAAAATGACCAACTAACAGCAAAGGGTTTCAGCATATGAGGTGCTTTGATGAAGCATTTCCTTTAAAGAATTAGTAGAAAAAATGCAAGAGAAACTGGTCTTAAAATCATGATGAGATTTGCCATACAGTCTGCTTATAAACCCAGCTTTTCTGTATATCAATAGCAGAAAGAAAGATACATAGCCACAGTCAAAGAAAATGGAAAGCCACAGATCATCTACTGTAGCACAGAAATAATAGGGACCTGTCAACACTGACTGACAGATGGACATGTCCCCAGGCTCTACTGACTCAATGACAAACTTAAAAGACAGTGGAAAACACTGCACTTCACCGCTTCCTTAAACACAGCCAAAGGCTAGAACCAATCAAAACACCAGACTTCTTCTGAAATATTAGTTTTCATAGATATTTGCAGCATTGTGGCCAGACCAAGGCATCATAGATGGATTGCTTTAGCTCCATTCAGTACGAAGCGGAAATGATGCCCCATAGTTTTAGAGGCTAGATAATTCACCTCAACTTTCCTTTCCAAATCATCATTAAGCCTTCCGTCTATGGCTGAAAGGTAATAGGTGAAATATTGAAATATGCACATGGAAATATTTCTATCTGTGATCACATCATAATGGTAGTAGCATATTAGCACTTAAAATGAACAGTGCTGTCCGGACAGTGCCTCAAAGAGCAGATAGTGAGGTGATGGGGAGTGGAGTTTCAGCATAACAGGAACAAGGGATTAATGGGCCATGAGCCTTGGTGCTAATTTGAGAGATTACTTAAACAGGGCTTAATAAGGGGAGTCCACTCCACACCTCTGACACAACGCTAATGCTGCACACCGTGGCACTGATAATGGCAGGCAGTGATGTCTTAATAAGAGTTATAGGAATAGGAGAAAATAACAATATAAGACTGAATGAATGAGGCTGAATGTGTGGCAGAAGTAAATTCCTATAAGCATACAAGAACTTCACAGCAAATACAAAAGGGGCAGAAAGTTTTAATATAAGCGTCATACATGCTTTCTGCAAACACTCAGGCAGAGCAAGAAGCTCCCAACGGCTGTACCCTCAAAACATGTGCCACCGTGCCCTGTCTGAGAGTTGTTCAGTCACAACTGTGCGACTCCCGGCAGTACTTGGCAGGGAAAAACATTTCTCAGGAGGAGACCTGTGAAGGCTCGATGGGCTTATCTGGACTGAAAGAGAGAACAGAAACGGAATCTGTCCAAAACCCAACGGACCGCAGTATAACGCCCTCATACCCGCCTCCCACTTACCTCTCCATTTTGGTCACCCCTTTCCAATTAACACCAGCCACTCAAGCACTGTGTACAGTCATGTGGAGACACGCTTACAGCAGTCTCCACAGAGTGGCTGGTTTTAGCCAGGCTGTCCATTGTCATTTTATTATGTGACAGGATCAATTCATTTAAACATGCCTGAGGGTCCAGACTAGCTGAGGCAGTCTGTTCAAATGAGAAACAAACACCCTTGGTTTTGAGTTAGTGTACTCGTACACTAGCCAATAAGATACTTTCATCCTTTTTTGCTGGAACATTTACAGCTTCCTGTTGTATTTTCAGGCCTGTCCCAGGAAATATCCTTTGTAAATTCAGGAAGTGTAGCTCTCCAAAATATGTGCATTCCACCAGCTGAGCTATGCAATCGTGTCACATTCAGTTCAAGTGCACTATGGTCAATTACGACACTGTCAGCACTGGTGCAGTCAGTGTTTAATTCCAGACTCTGGGGCATCTCAATGGTCACCTAAGAAAGGGGCAACGCAACAACTTATCGACACCAATGTGACTCAACATAGACAAGACAGAGCTGCTCTTCTTTCCAGGACCTGGCCATCACCATAGACTACATTCAGTGGACTGCCAAGAACGAATGAACAATGAACCACAGGGTGACCCTTGACAAGAAGCCATTCTACAAAGGCCCTCAGTACAGATCCTGCCTACCACCAGGCCATGGCTCAGCTATTCACCCCCCTCGCCGCCTGCAATCTGCTCCACCAGTTCAGCTGGCCTTCCCCACCCTGCGAGAGCCGGGCCAAGGCCTGGCCAGGTGCAGACTGTTTCTCTTGCCCCGCTCCCTTGCCACCCTTCAGTCAGGACTGCAGAGGAACTGCCCAGTTTTCACTGCCAACCGAAAACTCATTTCTTCAAGCAACTCCTCACTCCCAGCTCTATCAACAGCACCTGATATAGTCCATCCTAACCTATACGCTCGACTTATCGCTTGCCCACTACTTGCCCTTGGGGCCAAGTGATACTATGATGCACTGCTATTGCTTAATTTTGTCTTAAGATGGACATATTCTTAGCATGTTCTGTGGTCTACTCCTTAGTGTCAATGCACATTTGACATGTTTCTATGGCACTTGGATGTTAATCATTGACATAGCCAGGGTTGAATGCTCACTCCTGATGTTGTACTACTTTGTAAGTTTCTCTGGATAAGGGCATCGGCTGAACACCAAATTGTAAATTGTGATGGAACACATAGCCAGCATCTGCAGAGAGATCCACAGCATCTACAGGAGTGGAGTGTGAATCGAGCAATTGGAGAGGAGTGTGTGAAAGGAGAGTTTTGAGAGGGGGAGTGTGTGAAAGGAGAGATAGGAGAGAAGGAATGTGTGAAAGGTGAGATAGGAGAGGAGGAGTGTGTAAAGAACGAGGCTCCTCTCACCATGGAGGAGGGCAGGGAGTTCCTCAGGCAGGGGCAGTGGGGTGAACTTGTACTTGCTTCTCTCCAGCAGGCTGACCTCCTCCCTACACACACACACACACACACACACACAAACACACTATCAACAGCGCCCCTCACACTCAACACTTAGCATGTCCATCTGATTAGACACCCTCATGCACTATGAGCCTTACCTTCCCTCTTCTTCCAAATCCCAACATATTTAACCTGCGCTTAGATTCTTAGATTTTGGCTTAAGACAGTATCTGGGCATCAAGCGCCAGAAATGACACATTTGGGGAATTTCCCACTGAAAAAAAAGAGTCTTGGCTCAAATTCTTTTTACATTTTAAATATGTAAAAATTCTAAATTAAAAATTTAAATGAAATCTACAAAACACCAAAAAGAAAATTTCCTCATTCAAACAACCTAGGCTTGTAGTAATCTTAACTAACCAATGGAGACTCTTATTTTGCATTGTGCTACAGGGAGTGCATCGCAATCACGTCCAACCCCTCTGCATTACAGTCAACCAAATTATTTTCATAAAATAACAAAGTAAAAATAATTCTGTGATGAAGCTACACATAACGGCAGAACTAACAAGACTTCCGCCTCTAAAACATTCACTTCCCACTGGCCACTATTCACAAGTTCAACTGGCTCAGCGACTCTCAATGAGACTGGGATTGTACACGTGGAATCACCACAGACCACATCTCTGTGGTGTCCCGTTCACTTCCGACACCAGGATCATATTCATATTCACTTGGTGCACTGGCGCTCCTGCCCTGAACCCCTTGTCCCTCTCTTGCCCGCTTCCCACCCAGCCCCCTCACCCAGCCAGCCGTCTCCTCCATGTCTGGTAGGGGTCAAACAGACTCTCGCACAGCAGCAGGCCGTGGTGGACCACTGCCTGTAATGACTGCTTATCTTCCGGCTGCTCCTTGAGCTGAAACAAACACACACAGATTTACATCACACTCTGCAGCTCAAATCTACACACAGAAACACACCCGCCCGGGATTTCAGGACTCAGTGTTGACTCTGCCACACAAACCCGGTGCTTAACTTAAGACCAGGACTTAAGTTTAATTGAGTATATATATTTAAATGTAAACCGACAGTCCCAAATCCCATTCTTTGCACAAATCCAATAGTGTGTGCATGTCTCAAAGTGTGCAATCACACACAGTTGGCTTGACTGCCAAGCACACTCACAGCATTTATACCACCCCTCATCATTTTGTATGAAGAGAGTAGAACACATACAGAATAGGTCCATTGCATAACTCTACTCGTAGTACCAGTGGAAATCTAGTTGTGTAAAATTAAATATAGAGTACCGGTGTAAAATCCACTTTGGCTGAGTGCTACTCAATACAGCCTTGTCATAATCTCATCATACGAGGTGGACTCCTCTAGTCAACCTGCAGTGTCATTAAATACTCACTCTTGTGTTTCCTCAAATGTGTACACAAGAGATATAATTTCTGTATTATATTAGCGTATTGCACCAATGATCCATAATGAAGTTAAAATCAGTCTTTACTCAAATCCTAAGTGTGCTCTACAGCAAGCATATGACATCACTCCAAACACACTGAGTGAAGGCCGAGCACACAGTAAAATTAAATGTAGGGTACGCCCAGCTGGCACAACCGGCCCAGGATCCTTCTTTCCAGTTAGACTGGTATGAGGATGGAAACGTGCACAGCACGATAGCCCTGTTGCCTAACATGGTCACCGCCCTGTACAAGCAATGCCTGACGTGGCCATACCGTCCTGGAGCTTTCCCCTGCCACAGGCCTGCAGTTAACTGGGCCAGGGCTTAATGAATACCTGAATATTAAGCCCGGGAAAACCGGGTTGGAGCTAATTACTTTGTGCAGTGATGACTGTACTGTAGGAAATATCATCTTTCAGAAGCCATGTTAACATGAGATTCTGTAAGTCCCTGTGCTTATTAAATGTTGTAACTAATTATAACAAGGGGCCCCTGGAGTCCTGGCTAAATCCTTAATCAGGCTCAGATATGGCCAGATAATTATCACAGAAAAGCTTTATACCAGTGATAGTCAAATCTGGCCCTTGAATCCAAATCCAGCCCTGGTTCTCTTTCCTCCTGGGAAATTAACTGAACAATGAATGCTCCTGACTGGCAGACTGTTTTCACACCTGGCTCCCAGGTAAACAGAGGGTGAAAATCAGCAGGTCCTTAGGAGCTGTGATTTGAGGAATAGGGCTTTATACACTTCTCATACATGGCCCACCATTACAGTAGAATCTGCAGTGGTAACCCCATCACAGATGCCACCTCAGAATATCAGAATCTTCTGAGCTAGCATCCTAAAAGTTCCTCTTGCTCAGTGGAAAGGAAAACAGAGTTTCCTCATAGTCGTCAATGTACACAAAAAAACAGTACATACCCTATATGTACTGTATCCACTACCTTACTTAGTTCAGGTCCATATAACCTCTCACAGATAAGGTAAGTATGCCAAAATGCTCATTGACACAAATAACCATGAAACCATTCTTATTACGTGGCAGAACTTTTATTACATAAATATGACCCATCATATGTTTCATTGGAATTGAATGATTGTGAAATCAATACACAAGACATGAAATTCCTGTGTTTTCCGTGTCCAAATAGCATGCAATTCATTGTTCATTACAGTTCGCCTGACAATGGAGAGCAGCCATAGAGCAAGTCCTGTGATTGTGTCTTCGCCCAGTAGTAACAAAAAGAAAGAGGAGGTGTTGGTTTAAAGTATTCATTGGAAGCAGAGCATGCAATCCAGCAGGTTCTTAAGCTATTTTAAGTCAATAATAATCTCAGACCTGTGTAAATGACATGGGCTCTGTCAAGAGTCAATGCAAAGATGAGTTCTATCAGGGCAGTACACTGCCTAATTGGAAGGAAAGCTGGTAGACACTGTGGCCATCCAGGGAGTAGCCCTGTATACACAAAGAATGTGTCAAATGCATGACATGCCCATCTCTCATACAAAAGCACAAATACAGGCAATGCACAGGTCACACTCTTGTGGGAATTGCTTACAGCAGCAAATGACTCCATAAAGCTTGGGACACTGCACACTCACTCTCTCTGTATCTTTCTGTGTATGTGTGTGTGTGTGTGAGAGAGAGAGACACACACACACACATACACACACACACAGAAAGGTCAGCCACAACCCCACTTCTGCTTTCTACTTAAACTAGTTCTGTTCTTCCTAACTGTATAATTAACGGGCACATATTAGTTGCAGAGATGACACTACACTGGTCTGCTCAACCAAAATAATTATCCATACCGGTACTGTATTTGGATAGAAAACTAGGTGTGGGTGTGGCTTAACTGCCAGCTTCCAGTTTTTATATATATAATGTTTATACTGCAGACTGCAATTACTTTCATAGCACCAAACTTGAGATTCAACACATATCTATCAAGATGCTGTACTTACAAACAACACTAACCTAGATGTTCAAAATGGTTAGCCAATTCATACAACCTACAGTACATGCTATATGTCTCTGTCTGAGCAAATCTAGTGCTCACTCTGCCTGCACAAGCCAGTGCAGGCCCATTGCTAACATTAAACATTTTACTTTATTTCTACCCTATTCCAACAAATAACTGTAATGGACATTGAGCCTTCAAGACAACGGTATATATAAATAAATGTGGAGAGAAAAACATTGACTTTGGATCAGCTATGCCCTGCAGATTTCACTCAGACATATCAGTGGAACTATGCAATATGTCTCTCTCCAGTGACCCCTATCTTCACCTTTGTGAGACAAAATAAATCAAAGCAAAACAAATAAATATGCACAAAACAAAGACACAATGTTCACTCTGAAATAATTTTGGTTTAATTAAATGAGAAAAAGGCTTCTTACATGGTAAAAGCTTTTTGGGTCACTGCGTTTCCTTACCTGTGTCAGACAGAAAGATAAAAGCTTGATGGTCTCAAAGACAAAGCCAGGGGTTTTGTCAGAGTCGATATTCTCCATGTTCCTGTCGGCACACAAAGACACAGGCCATTACACACACAGTCACAGTCAGGTGCTTCTCCTGTCACCTCCTACTCCACACACTTTGCCATTTAAATGAGAGAACACATAACTCCACTAAAGAGAACTGCGGAAAAGGAGAACAGGGAACAGAGGGGAAGAGAGAACAGAACAGAGCGAGATATTGCAGTCATATTTCATACTGTTTGTGGGTGTGTAAAAGAAAGAAGAGTTTCTAAGAGGGGAAGCAGAGTGAAACAGAATGATGGATATGATGTCAAAAGGAGAAGTTGAGAAGCAATAGAGAGGTCCAAGGAGGAGGAGAGTTGAGCAAAAGGGAGGCAGAGAAGGTTGCGTAATGGGAAAGGAGAGGCTGACAGTAAGAGACAGAAGTGAACAGAGGATAGCAGAGACACTGTGCTGGGAAAAGGACAGAGACACTGATCCACAGGCACCACAGGAACACTTCAGTGTACCTGCAGATGATGATGAAGAATTTGATGAGCAGCAGCGGGTGAGGAATGTCGCTGTTCTGTTCCTGCCCTGACAGATGGAGGGCGCTGTGCCATAGCTGAGTGCTGAGCAACACCAGGACCTCCCGGGGGAGGAGAGGGACCTCGGAGCAACAGTCCTCCGGCCTGGAAGCAGGCAGACGAGTCAGGGGGGTCAGACAATGGGATCGCATGGCCCTGCCTAGCACACTGCGGTGGATGAAGCCACTCTGGAACCATGACTGATTTACAGTGAGAGAATGTACCGGCCCTCCTTACACTGCAAGACACTTCGCATTAAAAACACAGCTTTATTTTGTTTGGCTTAAATGAGAATAATAGAAATTGGGATTGAATATGGGATTAAAACAGTTATTCTCGTAGTCAGAAAATCCATTTACGAGCAATGAAGTTGTACATGAAAGTATGTCCCCAGACATGACGCAAAGTCCATTATTGGACAGTAATCTCGGTACGTTTGCACAGTGTACAATATTCTTACAAGGCCTGGGCGTCAGTCATGAAAGGTTCTACATAAAATACTCATTGAAAAAATTAGATGGAAGCAAAATGAGATAAAAGGTTACAGTAGCCAGCACTTATTTCCTTTTGCAATGGCTGAGGTCTGCTAACAAAAACATTTTTCCCCTTATTTAACAGAAAAAAATAAAATTCTTAAAATTAAGCCTTCAATTTCTCATTACAATAAAAGGGGAAAGTCATTTAACATACTTTACATCGCACCCTTGTGACACAGAAACCATATTAATCCAATCATCCTGGGTCCAACTGTTGAAAAAAGAAATCCCACGGGATACTTGTATGGCATGTGTTTCCAAAGTGCAAATTAACACTTTCAGCAGTGTCTTTTATAGGAAAACTGCCACACTATTTAGTTATACATGTCAGCTATCAAATGGAAGGGAAATAGCAGCTACGTTTTAAGAGTTGCACTGTAACTGTGCAATAGTGGTGTCCATACAAGGCAGTAACTAGAGTGTCTTGTTTTAAAAGGAACAATTAAGGACAGTTGAAAAAGTCATAACATAGCCTTCGAAGGCATTGTGGGATTTGGGAGGACTCACCGTCTAGGTTCCAATGACTGCACCTCGATGAGCTTCTCGAAAGAAGCCACAAACGCCTCCAGCCATTGCTGCAGATAGCCCACATCTTTCTGGAGGTGAGAGGGTGAGAAATCACTACTTTCTATTTGTCTGGGAATCACCTTTCCATGAAAAAGAACAGCACAGTTCAGTAGTACCATAATAGGTAGGTAAACAAATTAATGTAAATGTACAAATAGCGTATGACATTAACACTAGCCACCAACCAAATGCTAGAAAACTTTGTGGCTGGATAGATTTTCGATTCTAGCAGCCATTTTGTAACCAGGCAACCAACTAGGTTGTGCTATATTGTGAAAGAAAATGTGGCAAAAAATTACCAGCCATTTGCAACATTTTTTTTAGAAACCACAAGCCACCCAGGCCAGTGGGTGAAAAGCTATTTTTATTAAATTTCATACAAACATACAGCACTCTAATCACTATTTATATCCCTGTGGAACTTTGTACACACACTGCTACTCAGTAGCATCACAAATTCAGATTGAGCGAGAAATCAGTCCCCCACAGCTGGGACTATGTAGATGTCTCTTTGTTTGTGTTTCAAGTTTTTCAACCGAAAACTTCAGCCAAATGTGCTCCAACAAAAACTGTGGTGTGATCTGGCATTCCAAGGATCGACACTCACTCACTCACTCACTCACTCACTCACTCACTCACTCACTCACTCACTCACTCACTCACTCACTCACTCACTCACTCACTCACTCACTCACTCACTCACTCACTCACTCACTCACTCACTCACTCACTCACTCACTCACTCACTCACTCACTCACTCACTCACTCACTCACTCACTCACTCGTGGAATCATGTGAACAGAAATTTGAGGTATCAATTAGGTTGATGTAGACATGATTGGTTATTTAGAATCTATTTTTTCCACTTCTCAAGAGAAGACATGAAAATCTGCAGAAATGTTCAGGTCAGTGGGGATCTTATTCCATTTCTGTATGACTTTAAATGAAAAAGCAGATTGTGCAAAGGCAGTGGAAAGAAGATATGGGAAACAAAGCAATAATAACACAAAATAGTCACAAACACACATCAGAGCTCATCCAGCCTCAGGTCATTATAAGTTAGTCATTCATCATTCATAAAAACAATATACTTTCTATCATACTGAAAGTGTCATAAGAAAGCACTGAAATGCCAAATACAAGCCTATACAAGGATCACTCCAGCACCTCCAACACTGCATGGTCAACACCAGACAACCACATCATACATATTAACGTTTTCCAGAAAGAAAATTTAGCCACCTTCATTTTTTTGGTTACAGGAATGCTATGGGTTTAATTTCTGTCCATTTATGTATTTTGGTTGGATGTTTATGTTTTGCACCTGATGACACTGCATTCCCTTCTCAAGCCTGTGTTCTCTTGACTGCACAGCCTTACTGCATGTCTGGAATAAAGATCTTAGCTGCAGTTGCAGAATACGGCATCAAAGCATACATTTCTGTGTGATTGCATTGAATCTGTAACGCCTGCAGAATGTAAGAGGGTAAGAAATGACACATACGATATATATGACGTATGGCCCATTTCTCTATCAGACAAGGGACCAAATATAGATTCTTAATGCTTGTCAATATTTCAAATTTAAAAGCACAGTAAGCAACGTATGTCACAAATGCCATAACTTATCTGGAAGTGACACGCAAATTTAACCCTTAGGATTTCATCCCTGAAACATAACATACCACAAGGTGGAATACAGGTCATCTAAATAATTACAGATTGTTTTCTTTTGGCAATTTTATTTACTAAATGAAATATGGTGGAGGCACAGCCATGTGCAAATGGTATTATAAACTATGGTCTTATCAGCCATATACTTCCTGTCACACTCACATCTTATCAGGCTCATCAGCTGAACACATCCTGCTCCCTCCAGCGACACCCTCCTGTGTCAGCCCAGTTCCCACTCTAATGACAGACAGAACCACAGACTCGTCCACCGTCAGCGAAGAAGAGCTGATGCGTTCTCAGGAATCAAACCACATTCAACACGTTCCTCTATGTTTTGGAAACATCATTCGCAGAAACCGTGCACAGAACACTCTGTCTCTGACTATAATTAGCGGCTGGTCACAGTGATACTCAGTGCAGGTCTTCCGCATCTTTCTCATCATATTAAAGATCTCGTGATTATTGTGATTTAACATACAGATTAAACACAGCACCAGTTGGGCACAGACACAGACACAGACACCGACCAGCAGAACAAAGAGCTAAATGACATGAGATTTCCACCGTCAGTGCCACCAGCACAGGGTTAACACTATAGGTTTCCTCCATAGGAAAACATGCTGTACCCATGGCCAAACAATAAACAACAACTAAAGCATCTATCCAACATCAGTCCACTTTCTAAGAGATAGTGTGATAGAAGTCTTTTCCTGTGTCCGTGAAACGTTTATACGATTATAGCAACACGCATAAACAGTGTCCATGCAGTTATTTACTGCACTACTGTACTAGTGCAGTTATGTACGAGTTTTGCAATCCTAAAGTAAATTTTAAGTTCATGATCCCACACCAGAGCACCCTGACAGATACTGCAGCAGAGATGTAGCAGGACTGACACAGGAGATGCCCTGTACACACACTGTGTGGCACGTTCAGGCAGCTGCCGTGAGATCTGCCCGTTATCAGTGGCCTTTCGCCCCGGCGGTTCACGGTGGTTTTTTCACGGCTGCTCTTTACCTGTCGCTCTGTGTCCTGGGGCCAGTCCATGGCTCATTTCTGGAGCGGACGTGTCGGGGAGGGGGGAGAGCGAAAAGCCCGCCCAAGTTCCACACCTTCTTCTTGTAGTCTGGTGGAGGCCCGGAGCCCCACTTCAGAGCCTCTCAGAGCTGTGCCACATCAAGCCCCAGACCAGCGCTCTGTCTCACAAACTGCCACAGCTGTGTCTTGATCTCGCTCGCTCGCTCTGTCTGTCTGTCTGTCAAGCCACCAGGAAATGCCAAGTCACTTTAACCGAAAAACACTTCCTCCATGCTGCAACTAAGCCATCTCAGAACCCCTTCCTCTTTTGTCACTGCACTTCTATGCAAGAGCGTGTCTCTCTCTCTCTCTCTCTCTCATGCTCGTTCACTCTCTACCCCTCCCCCTCCCCTTCTCTCTGAAAAACAAAAGCAAGACGCACACATGAAAACTTCTCTAGAGCTTGTGTCAGCACGACGTAAGAGACGTGTGTATCTGGGGCAGACAGGTTGCCTGTGCGTTAGTGCGTGTCGCTGTGTGTGCCATTGTAGGTGAAAGGAAGAAGAGTGTACTTGTGTGCGTGTGTGATAGCCCGTTAGAAGCAGACGGGTTTGAGAAAGTGTTCACAGCACATTCACCACCTTCCTCCATTAAACAGACCAACATTCTGACTGCATCAACAGAGTCATGGTGACGTTTACCTTCTTTTACTCAGCTCATTCTTTACGTGTCCGGACACATCCAGTACGCACACACACACACACACACACACACACAAACATGAAGTCACCTATCCATAACAGAGGGCCTACAGTACACCCACAGCTGACTTCTCACTCTGGCGCCAAGGAAGTCTTTTAAAGAATGAAGCACGGGGCCCCACGTGACTCTCTCAGCTCTTTCAGAGACACTGCACCACCCGTCTGGCCCTCAGTCTGCACCCTGAGGACAGACAGCCCGGGATGAACGAGCTCTGATCCGCAATCTGAGCTATAGGCACAGACTTTCCCATGCACTGCCAGAAGTGTCTGAGAGCACAGACCTGACCTGACCTATAAGCACAAGGGAAGAGTAATACCTCAGGTGGGTCACTGCTGTACTCTTTCACAAACAACCCTACCCAATGCTCTGCAGGAACATGCAGCTGTAAAAATGGACAGTGTGTCAGAATTAACACAAGTTGCCTAGAAAGGCTTCTGGTCAAATAAAATTGACCAGTAAAACAATATAGCCTATTGCTGTGTAGGGAGGGGGATGCCATTTTGGATAATACCAGTTTGCAACACTTTCCTCTTACTCCATCCCCCTTACAAATCCTCACACTAGTATTTCACAGCAGCTCTGTTCTGTAGCCTCTAGACAAAGCTTGCTAAAGGCTACATGGTCATGGCATGCCCTTGCATATGGTAATGCACTGCAAACAAATCAAAATGGCAGTCTTTTCCTGTGCATGAATGCACTTATATTAATGTACTTCTACCTAGCTGAACCTCTACGTGCTCCAGGTCGCATTGACTGAGTTTTACCCTTTAAATAAAAAAGGCATTATCCATGTAAGTGTATCTGGTGCTACGGTCTTGTACTTCTAAAGTAGCTGTGAAGGTTAACCAAGTATGTACAAGCACACAGCAGCACATTTACAAAGGCAGCAGGCTCTAGAAAAGGCATATTGTTCAATATTTGTTTTATCAAAAGTCAACACCTATTATTTAAATATGGTGTAAGGAGTAGAACTGCGATGAGCTTATGCACAGCTCTGAGAATTCGATGAACAATACACACTGAAAAAAAGAGTAACGCAGACACGGATGACGCAGACACTGATGTCTCTTCTCTGGTAAAATAGTACGGCTCAGTCATGAAAAGCAGAACTGCATTCCTATTTTTAAAAACACGTTGTGATAAAAAAATGAACAGCCAGAATGACTAAGACCTGCGATTATCAGAAAGGCTGCCCTGCAGGTTTTCCTGAAGGTCCAGCCCTTGGCACCTGTGGGCTTGTGCAGGCAGGGCGTCATGGAGAGAGTGCAGTGCACACAGTGAGTCAGTGACCAGCCAGCTAATCTGCTGCCCGGTTAGAGCTCCCTTTCTTCTTGGCACTCCCGCCTCCACCCCCTCTCCAGAGAGGCTGTATCAGCTCAGAGCCCTCTGCTTCTGCAGTGCCATTAACCTTGAAGCAGGGCACCTCTTATCACTCTTACCAAACGCCATGTCCCACTCAAAGGCCCCGCAGTCTAAATGAATCAGATGAAGGCTGACTCACAGCGCAGAGGCTCACAGCCTAATTTGTCCAGCACTTTATTAGTCAAAACACAGACTTATTGGTGTGCAAGTTCACGCATACCCACAGAATACGCATCCGGGCACTGTATGAAAAGCAGTCAAAGACTGTTCCTGTTCAGTTCATAACCAGAGGTTCAAGCCCTGGCATGCTCCAGACACTGACAGACACAGTAAAACCCTTATTCTGCCAAAATAATTTTTAAAAGGTATAGGTATATGAAGTATATTCTTTCTCGGAAATAGCTGTTAATATTGGAGCTGTGTTTTGCAAAACTCTTTCAGCAAAGCAATCATTTAAAAGATTAATTGTTGCAAGAAAGATAGGGCTATTGGTTTAATTTTACTTAGTGCTGGATTGATTCGCAATGACAACCAGTCATCTACCATCTTGACATCTTGATGCACCCAAGATAAAGAGGAGAAACAGAGTCTTTGGATATCTTTGGTGAGAAATTGATCAAAACCGAATCCGGCATAAGACGTTGTTGCTTCTCATCACAGCACAGATATCAAACCGGGCTCCCAGGAAGACCTGCCCAGCTCAACAGGTGTACCTGCAGGCACCCATTCAGTGTGTACGGGTTGCTGGCGTGTGAGGAAATGGCCGCCCCAGCCCGCTTGCATGTTGGAAGCCAGACTCTTCAATGGGCTATCCTCCATCAGCGTGCATACATACGTGCAGCCGTCTGCAGAAGTGAAAACTACCACAGTACACCAGTACAGCTGCGCAACCAGAGGACTTCCCTTTCAGGCAGAACAAGGACCCAGTCGACCAGAGGAGTCACCACTGGGCAAACCTGCTCTATAGAGCCCGTCAGCACTGGCATAATCAGGATTCAATTCTGGACCATTGGGCGTAATTTGTCTGGATAGGCTACCAGATCAATACATTTAAGCCTCGAACCTGATTTGTGAAGGCCTTTAGAACATGCAAAACCTTTTAACGTAGGCAAAACCAATAATCAATAATTGGTCATTTGTTAAGCCCAGATCAATGATCATTGTGTTATTAGTTTTAGATGTGCTGAATGGTTTTGCACGCGTGTAAAACATGTATGCGAAGGTCTTAGTAAATCAGGCCCTTAGAATTACTCAGTGCCCAATATATTCATTGCCACCAATAACAGTCCTTCATCTGCAACAAGCGTCAGCCGCCATTAGCCTACTTCAAAGTAGTTACATGCCGAAAAACTTCAAAAGCATTTCCTCTGATTTTCACCTGAGAAGGCAAATAAAGTCATTGCTAAAACTGCAGTCTACCCCCAAGAAATAAAATCACACACTGTGCAAAGAAGGGAAATGAGAGTGCGGTCTGTTGTCAAACAGCACAGAGGCAAGAAGTGAAAGAGAGAAATCAAAGAGGATGCAGCAGATCCGAGAGTGATACTGGACCCATCTTCTCCTATCAGTATCCACAGGCATCTGATCCAGAGCCACTGCCAAACGCAGCTACAGTATTTCACCATAGGACACAGGCTGCAGTCATGCCACATGAGAATAATGATGACGCACTGATGCAGACACAAAATACACCCCCCCCCCTCAAATCGGAAGTCTTGTTCCTGGTCCACCAGTTCCTCTTAGTTGGAATGACTTTGGCGTTGCGTGTTTGCAGACAGGTGGGCGTAAGAAGGCAGAGGTGCAGCCTGCCTTCTGGGCGTGTGCGTGAATGAACAAACACACGGGGAGTCTCTCCCAGGGCCGTGACGCAAGCCGCAGCGCCGAGCACGGCCTCGTCGGGGATCGGCTTCCTGTGCGGGCGGAGGAGAGACGGAGAGCACTGCCAATGGGGAGAGAGGGCAGGCTCGGGGGAGCTGGTGTGGGTGCGGGGTTATAATTAACTCACAGGACTGATGAGAGGGCTGCCACCGGCAAGAGATATGTGGAGGGCTTCGGGCTGGAATGTCTTATCACTGCAGTGAAAGCGTGGAAGAGTGTGTGTGTGTGTGTGTGCGTGTGTGTGTATGTGCGTGTGCGTGTGTGTGCGTGTGCGTGTGCGTGTGCGTGTGCGTGTGCGTGTGCGTGTGCGTGTGTGTGTGTGTGTGTGTGTGTGTGTGTGCGTGCGTGCGTGCGTGCGTGCGTGTGTGTGCGTGCGTGCGTGCGTGCGCGAGACAGACCTATTCAATGCAGTGTTTGGCAGGGTTGAGTGGGAAGATGCGAGAGGGAAGGAGAGAGAAAAAGAGAGGAGAGGGAGGGAGAAAGAGAAGAGGAGGGACAAACCCTGTGGCAGCGCGGGTGAGAACTGGGTTATCAGTGTTGTACAGCCTCACCACAGCGCGGGCTGTCATTAGCCACTCTGGGCTAAAGGCTGAGGAGGACAGCCTCCTTCCTCACTCGACCGCTCACTGCTTCCTCCGCTCTCTCCTCGGTAATCACGCCTCGTCATCCTGAACAGGCTCATTACCCACCCCGGGGGCTCAATCAGGGCCCGACACTAACCTCTTCTCAATTCACAAATGCTCACGCAAGAGGGCCAGGATATTCATTAGCATGAAAGTGGGCACTAAAAAAAAAATCTGGATGGTTTTCTGAAATGTTAGTGTGTTTTGCCTTTCATAATGATCGCATAATTTTATCATCATTATAATCATCAACATCAACAGTTCAGCAGTTAGGCTATTTAGCAACAAAAAAAACACTTTCAATAAGCAAGTTTTGGAATACATGGCCTGACCTCCACCATTGCAGCATTCTACCTGATGCAATTCACCAACATATTTCTTGCACACAATGTGAGGTTTTAATGTGCATCAATGTATAAGGGACCAGTGAAACTGCAGTTCCTATGACTTTCAAAATGACTCTGAACCACACATTTCATAAATGCAAATGACTTAATTTCCCCCATCTAGCACTGCAAGCACTTCTGTTAGAATATAACTAGTTAAACACGAGTAGTCCAGCCGCAAAGGTTTGTTAAATAAAAGCTTTCAAACAAACTGCCAAAATGGGCCCAAGAGGTCACACAGTGGGTAGGTCCCTCACTCAGCCACACAGTGTTATTGGCACAAAATCCAATTGCTAAATCCAGCGGTCCTGTAAAATGTGAGCCATTTCATAGGTTTATATACACTATCTATTAAAATTGTTATTTTGTAAGACCACCTTTTCTGTTCAGCTGTCTGTAAGTTTATAGAGCTGTATTGATCAGAAATGATTCACAGTTTTTGAGCAAATTTGTTCACTGAGCCAAGTCTATCAATCCCCATTTGAGTCAGCCCTTCTGACCCACTCAGCTTGACACCCACAAACGAGCATTTATCGTAACATCGCGCAAATATAAATTCTTGGAAGAAATGAAGAGGTTTAACCTGAGCTCCAGTGCCACGCATCGTTTGATGACTGACGCAAGCAGGAGTGGCGTTAACGCCCTCCGCAGGGAGCGTCCCAATCGACCACTACGCTGTGTTTTTACTGCTATCTACCAAACAATGCAGAGTATTGCTCTCTTTGTTTAACCTCTTAGATCACTTCCTTTTTCAAAAACAGCACCGTGCAGGGAGGGCTCACGGCTTCACTGAGGAACACTATGCACAGCATAGGCTACTTCCTTTCCAATTAACCCTCACAGTAGACAAAATAAAATGCCTCATACTCATCTCAAAAAAGTGCGTTGCCATATGCATTTTACATATTATTTATGCACTCCTTCATACGTAACTTGTAAATTGGTGATGAATTGGTGGAGGTCACATTGGGAATCCTGGGGGATTTCTGCTCCAGATAGACACCTGTGTGACAGCCAGGCCCCGATAGTTATGGGGAAGCACATAACTCTCCCCTAATGACAGGCCTTAACATGTCACTTTCACTGCATTCACTTTCACAAACCACACTGAGACGGGGGCTTCCACAAGGGGGAATCACAGGGCCGCCTGACTTAATGCAAATAATAGAGTAAAATACACACACAATGTATACATAACCTAGGCTATGCCAGGTTAATGAGAAGAGGGAGACAGAGGCTGTGTCTCAAATTGCAGACGTGTGGACTAGTTCTCTTGTACTTGGGAGGACCAAAACTTCAAGTCAGCTTCAGCACACACTTTCAGTTTTCAGACCCCACAGCAAAGAAGAAATTTGAATTTTAAATATGCAATCAACTATAAAAGGATTGTAAGCTATCCAGCTAAAAATACAACGCTGCAGCCAATGAGGGCGAAAACTACATATGCTAGCTAATGTTATAAGCCATGAATATACATACAGCTTAGCATTTTCCCCTAGTTAATCTATTAATAAAAATATACTAACATACACTCAGTGAGAACTTTATTAAGTATTAGACCTATTTTTTACACTTATTTCTGCTGCTGTAGCTTATCCACTTAAAAGGTTTGATGCTTTGTGTTCAGAGTTGCTCTTCTGCATACCACTGTTGTAATGTGTGGTTATTTGCATTACTGTCACCTTCCGGTCTGGCCCTTCTCAACTGACCTCTCTCATTAACATGGTGCAGAACTGCTGCTCACTGGATGTTTTTTGTTTATTGCACCATTCTCTGCGAACTCTAGAGACTGTTGTATGCAGAAATCCCAGGAGATCAGCAGTTTTTGAGATATTAAACCACCATGTCTGGCAAAAATCATTCAACTTTATCATAGATATGAGTTGATATTATTTAATAACAAAACTAATGATCTCTGTTAGAAGCTGGCTAATACCTTTAGGTCAATTAATTAGTACACATCTAATTAATGGGTAAACAAATGGGCTAATAGATCAGAAACAATTGTCTTCAACTGTATTTAACTCACAAGCCTTTTACATTAATGCAGTCAAAATAAGACCTCAAAATAAGTCAGTGGTATTTACAGGCACTTACAGAGACCTGTCTTCAAACAATACCAAAAGGTTTAAAACTGCACCCTGAGCCTGTCTTAAGTGTACACAGTCTGACACTAACTGCAGGGAGGAGTGTTTCTTGAGAGAACATCTTGAGCGGAGAATAGCCGACTGCATGTTGTCTGAGCTGAACAATCTCCTGCTGCGTGCAATCGCTCCGCCTTTGTCAATTACCTCAGTTTAGACCGAGCACAGCCGGAAATAAATATGCTGGGGACACTCGGCTTGCAAGGCCATTCCAGGAAGTTTCATCACAGCAGAGAACAGACCCAATTTATGGCTATTTCACTCACTGGTGATGCATGGTGCTATAAGAGCCAGGGTAATTTTAGCAGCAGCACCGCGTCAATTTATAAAGAAATAAATCCGAATATTATTGGCGCGTTTGTGGAATGACCGTACTCTGGGACCATACTCTGTGTGCAGACGAAGCTTCAAGCAGGGCCAGTGGCCTGGTTGGTGTTTGGGGCTGAATGACAGCCAACCTGCATTTGCCCCTTTCAAACCAGGAAGCAGCTTCCGCTCCGAATACACACTCCTTTCTCAACCATAACAAAAGAGAGGCCAAGGTCTCCATAACAGTACAGAGGATGAGGCAGATTTTCCTCTCGCTTCGCAGGCCCAGTCAGCCTGCAACTACAGTGGTTAAAGTGGCCCAAAACCCATTCAACAGCACAGTGGCCAGTGTCGGCGTGGTTGTTTGCATGGGCGAATGCGTCTGACAGCATTTCAAGACAAAGTGAATTGAAATGCAGCAGGTATATTTACAATGCCTACAAATGCTTAGCGGTTATGAATAATGGGTGACTTTTGGACCGGTTTACAGCAGACAAAGGCAGTCAAAGTTAACTTGCTTGGGGCATACTTGAGTCCGATGGCAACTTTGACAGAGATGTGTATGTATGATCTGAGATTAACTTCAGAGAGTAGTGTTTGTTGAGAGCATACTGAACTGAGAAATGCCTAGTGCATGCCGACTGAGAGGCTAGATCTGCTGTGTGTGATTTCTCAGCCTCTGTGAATCACCGCAGTATGGAGCACAGCTTATTTTCATTGCCGTCACAAAATCATGTATGCCATGCCATACTCAGGCAAAGCAAAGCTTAGCACGCAGTGTGAAGGTGACAATGGCAGAGAGCTGGACACCACGCTGCCTGTTTGTCTGTGCAGCTCCTTACATACATCCCCATTGTGGGTAATGGGTGAGAGGGAGAAGGAGAAGTTCTCGTTTGAGGACGGCGTACGATGCCAGACACCATCAGTGTATCCGCCATGAGCCTCAGCTGTGCCCAGTAGTGTCCCACAATGCTACCGCTGGGGCTGCGTCAAATACGGAGTGAAGACCATAAGCGTTATGTGGGTGACATGGCTCAGGCAGCGGCGACATGGCTCAGGCAGTAAGAGCAGTCGTCTGGCAGTCGGAGGGTTGCCGGTTCGATCCCCCGCCCGGGCTGTGTCGAAGTCATTGTGTGAGTGTGTGTATGAATGGGTGAATGAGAAGCATCAACTGTACAGCGCTTTGGATAAACGCGCTATATAAATGCCAACCATTTACCATTTGCCATGTGAAGAGTTATCCCCAAAGCCATACACCGGTCACCTGATTTATTGTGAGAAAGCAGTTCAGCATTTTCCAACCACATCTGCCCTACAAGTGAAACAAAAAGCCTTCATCTGCACGTGTGGTGGTGGTGGAGGTGGAAACAAGGTACGGCAGACTGTTTGCGTGTGGGCGATGCTCTTAAGTTTATGAGTTAGTCAGACTCCATCTCGATTTACCGGTACAGAACAATAGTAGACAGCACATTCGTGTGAAAATAGGATGGGAGTGTGCAGCCTTACTGAACTTTGCAATTGTTAAATATTAAAGGTTGCTGTGAAACAGTAGAGGCATCAGTTGACAGGAAGAATGCATTATGCATTTCAAAGTATGGCAAAATTAACAGTGCAGTGCGATTATGTATTCCCCGAACATCTTTTGATCCACCTCCTTGAATTTTGTATTAACATAAAGACTATTGTAGTATTGTTCTTATTTGTATAGCTACCTTTTTGTTCTTTTGTGTTTTCGTTTTCAAGAAACATTGATGATTTTTATGCGAGAATAATGTAGATTATAACCATTTCCTGTGCTGGTATGTTGCATGTGAACGACATGCATTTACAAACATTACACGTCAGCAAAGTTGCTTCCATGAGTACGTAACATTTTAAAAACACTAATGCAATAACACAAACATTCCCCTCCTGCCGTCATTGTTGTGCAGATTAGTACGGCCCTGGGTCTTGACAGGAAGCGGCTTTGTTTCTGTGCTGCTGTCCTCGATGTCAGAGGAGGAAGTGGCTGGCTGGGCACACTGAACGCGGCTATAGCGGAATAGCGGCTCTATCAGTCAGCCCAGGGGAGAAGAGGAAAAGGTCAATGTGATGTCACCAACCAACAACCGCAATGCCAGTGGCGGTCACACCCTTGTCCTAAGCTACACCCAGTGTCAATAAGATCTCTGCTGCATGGCAAGGCTATTCCTACAAACACAAAGTCTGGCCTAAGCATCGCTTATAGTTTTCAAATCTCCCGTATTTGATCTTACAAAGAAACACAGGCTGCGGAAGAGGTTAAAATTCATAGTTTCTGATTAGCTACCCCTGCCGAAGTTAGATGGCACTTCATGGATGCAAAAGCTGATTACCAACCGCCTAATCAAGACTTTTCTACGCCCTTGAATTGGAACAGGTAGGACTACTTGCAAGTGCAAGTGTGTTTTCTTGTGGGTTGTAACACCATGGGTGAAGCTCCAGCCCAGAGGCACTCTACTTGGGCCCAAACATACTTACCACTTCCCTTTAGAGCACTACACACTATCAGAGCCAGGGAGGGAAGCTACAACTGCTCGATAACGTCACTGGTCAAAACCTCTTTTCAGACCACCCCTCCACTCGAATTAGGCAAATTTCTTATTCTTATTATACATTTATTAGATATTATTTCTTATTAGCATTAGATCTGTGAACTCAGTGACATCATTCAAATCTCTTTTAAAAACATATTTTTACTGCATTGCTTTCAATTATGTGTGGCTGTAGTGTGCTTTTATCCATTTTACAGAATTGTTTTTACACGATGTGATGTGGTAGCATACTCGGTGTTTGGTTTCAATTCAGTTTTACCTACTTTTATTGTTTTTTAATGTCATCTTTTATTCTTTTTTCATTGTTTTACCAACTGCATGTCTGAAATATGTTTTATTTAGTTTTTATTTTATGTTCCATGCTTATCACAATGAGTTATTTTCATGGTCCTATGGACTGCCTTTATTTCATTTTCCATCAGAGTGCTGTGATGCTTGAAAAGTGCTATATGAATAAAGTTGTTAATACTATTACTCTTATTATTATTATTATGATTACTATTATTATTATCATCGTCATTATCAAGACAGACATCACCCAAGAGATACAAGTGTCTGGCTGGACTGAAAGGCTGCAGACATTTTGCACTAACTCACTAGATGTATAGTATAGATGTATAGTAGGGTCGATACACCGGAGGTGTGCAAGAAGCATTTCCACAGGACACTGGCCCCAGGCTGAAAGTATGCTGCCCAACCTTAGATTCAACAGTGTGCTCATCCTGAGCATCATGAGTCAAGAGGAAATTATAGACTTGTTAATCCTGTCAAGCCTCTTCACCTGAAAGTGTCTCCACTATGCTCAACGCACATTTGCAGCTAGCTTGCTCATGCTCACATATCATTAACAGTTTAACAAAGAAAGCAACCCGCTTGATGTTCTACAACAGACTCAAACATAATAAACATCATTTTATTATAGTTTAACCATTATGTAGCACCTCTTCAGAACAGGAATAATAGCCCACATTACAACATGGTTTGAAATGCAAACCACACAGACTCATGGGCTGCAGCTAAGGAAGGCCATTGTAAAGCTGCCCCCTCCAGGTCCAGTGTTTAGTTGCAAGGCCCAACCAAAGCTCAATGAGAGGCCAATTAATGCTGGCTAAAAGTTTTCCCATGTTGACATTAAAAACCACAGTTTCACCAACCCAGTTCACAGCAAAAACAGGAAAGAGAGAAGCATAAGTTACGAAGACATAACGTCAATCACTAAATATTGAGGTCAGGTTTTCAAATATATAACTGTATGCAAATCTACAGTTTAACTAGTCAGGCTTGGAAAAACCGAGGCGACACACAAAATCAGGGTTGCCATCAAACCGTGCATCATTTTGCAACTCAGATGTGGCAGACCACAGTGATAGGCAAGGTTGACATTTTAGAGACATCAAAGGCATGATAAATAACCTAGCTTACTTCTTACCAAAGATATTCATAAAAACAAACCTCAAATTATATTAAAGCATAATACTCAAGAATATGATTTTAGGACAAATAAAGGTAGGTGGTTAAGAAATGCACTAAATGGCATGTTGGAAAACTGCTTAGGCAAAGGCTTCAGGAACCCCAAAATATGTGAGGCTCACATGTACTTATTAATGATTTCCTGATTTCAATAATCTGTCGTGCTTTGCTAATAGAGTCTTCTGGTGGGGGAAATGAGTCAGTGACTGACACAACACAGTGCCCTGATGGCTTTGGCATTACATAATCTCAACAAATGATTGGCAAGCAGTGAGCCATCTCTTCTGGCGGATTGGCAATGGTATCAAACACAAAATAAGCAGAATGAATGACAGTTGCTCTCTTTTTTTCCCCCAAAACATTTCTTTATCTGCGGCAGTTCTGCATTGGACAAAACTAAACAAGTCTGCCAAACACTATCACTGTAAGCTAGACTAAGTCTGTATGGTTCAGGTACAGTTAAGCAGGGTAATACAAGCATGGCTTTAGACTGCCTCTGTGAACAGCCTGTTAATCTTCACCTTAGCTCCATGTTAAGGAGCCCTGAAGGACCCCCAGCTATGGAGGGAGAAGTGTGGAAAGTTGAGATAAGGTAAGAGTCAGGAGTGGGAACAAAGAGCACAGATTCCTCAAAGGGAGCACTCCAGCACGGCTGGTAATCTCAGACGCCCGTATCACCTGGCTGCCGCTCAGCGTGCCTGTATGGAGCACTCCTACACACTGCGGCAGGAGCAAACACAGGCCCAGGCTTTCCAAGATACAAAAATGCATGATACTCATAACAGGGGAAATTCATGATACCCATACAAGGGACTGGACTGGGCTGGACTGGACTGGACTGGGCCCCCACACAAAATCCTTTTCATCTAATAGTTCATCCCTGTTATAGTGTCCAGGCACTGTCATCTGTGTGTGGACACAAATTTGAGCCTGGCCTGAATTTAACCTGGGGGGAAGGGGGGGGTTCTCACACCAATTCCAGAACTTTTAAATGCTTCCAACGTTCCCCCATATTCAAGGAGACATACTAAGGCTACCTCAGTAGTATTCCAGAAGATCAATAAAACATAATTGCAAAGGCAACATCTCAGAAAAATAGGCATTAGAATGGTCTCAATGTCGAATATAAAGTATCTATTGTCAGGATAAATTCTTTCTACCCCATCCCAATAAGATCCATATGTTCAGTTTCTAAGGGCCTCATTTGTGTAGGCCTAAAACTTGTCCACAAAATACTTGAAAAACTATCTGAATTGTGTTATTTCTAGATTTTCATTGAATCTGGCCATGAGAACCTGTGTGAGGTTTTTTCATAAAACAGTTCAGGAAGAACAAAAGTTAGTTTCTCACTCCTGACAGCTGTGCCAGGCAGGCCAGCTGTTTGGCAAGTGGTTGTGGTGACGGCGCAGCTCTGTTGATGCTGCCTGCATGTCTATTCTTAGACACATCAGCGAACTGTCTTCTGAACTTCTTTCACATATTGTCCCATTAAGCTTCCCCCAACAGGCCCCCGGGCTTGCTTTTTCACTCCGTATGAGTGAAGACCGAAGGTGCCGTCAGCCTGAACACCAACACCAGCCTGAACACTCTGTGTGGCGGTGTCCAGGGTTACAGGTAACAGGGTTCTCAGAGGTATGTCACACTCTGCGTGAGGTGAGAGCTGCTTTCTAGTGTGCCAGGCCAAAACAAAACACATTTCTCAACAGCAGGCTACCATGACTTCCCCTGCATGGTAAACCAGTGTGGTGCATTTAGAGGTAAGCACAGCTACGCGCGGGCTGAGAATTCCCCATAAATCATTCATCTTGGTGCCTTCTGAGAAGAGACTATTGCTAAATATAGCTATTAGCATAAGGCAATGAATCAGATGGATTTAGTCACTTAGCATTGAAATTGTATTTGCTCAGATTTTCACAGTGTGTTGCAAAGTGTGAGACAATATCAATCAAATGGTTAGCTAGAACTTAACATCCTAACTAGCATCTTTCAACTTTACATGTTTCCAAGAAAATGCTGGTTACTTTTACGATTTAACCAAGTTGTTTATCATGAAAAATATGAAATTGATAACATTTTTACATAAAAAAATAAGCCATGTGAAATAAAAGTCACATTTTACATTGAGAATTGTGTATGCCAACTAGCACGCCAAAGAAATTAAACAGCTTCTAAGCTGGCTAGCTAGCTAACCCTATACCATGAAAATGTAACTGGAGTTTCAATAGTACATTAACAAGGATAAAATAAATCAATAAATTAATGCTGTTTCAATGATATTAAGGAAAATATTCAATTGAATTCAATGAATGTTGTTTAAAATGTATTAAACAGCATTATAATATCACTTGTCAAGGTTTTACCTTTCCATTTGAAATTGACATTGTATGTATATAGGCTATAGGCCTATGTATAATAGTTATAGATAGTGGCTACTGTGGTTTCTCCATCTTAATGAAATGCTTAGGCACAGCTGCATCATAATTGCAGCCTCAGAAGTAAGCCTAACCTTCAAAGCAAACCCCTCCAGTATGCAAGAGATTGTCTGCATCGCTATTAGCACAATATACATACATAACAATGATACTGACACAGTGTCTCCAGCACCTCAGTGCTAAACTTTCAACTGCAATACAGGGTTGATCCCTATAGAGAGACATCCATTACAAAATAGTTGCTGCATTCTAATGACTCTAATGACACAGAAATAAAACCATAATCCAGACCACTGAGATTACAAATTAAGAGATAGCATTAATTTGTGCACGGATCATGCTGTAATTTCATTTTTAAAACCAGAAATTTGACTTAAGGCTTACGCTTAATAGGGCCAGTGAAAATGTAAACACTGACCTTCCTGATTTTGCTACTATATACTATTGCTGGAACCCTGCCAGCAACAGACTCTCCCCAATTCTACATTGCTATTCATGACGTGAGACTGGACACTTGGAAAATGATTTGTTGGCTTTACATTTGACTAAAACATGTCTGCTCTTACAGCAGTCATGCAGCATGAAGGCTATACCAAATAGCATCAAGTGAGACACGCCGCAATTTAACTTCATTGTCCATTTTCTGAAAATTTCATGGCATGACCAGAGTGGGTCCATTGAACACATACACCACAATGACATTTCTTGCAAACCACTATTTCAGATTAAAAACTTGTTGGGAAACTTGGCATTTCAAAACATAGGCTGCATCCAGGTCTTGCTACAACGCAATCCTTAGATTTCTCAACTTCACATACACATTCACATACCCTGCAAATGTAGGAAGGTGGATTGCAAAAGTGTTGCAAAATCTATTTTGGAGGAATTGATGTCCCTTAACAGTCAACTTAAGCAAAAAATATATATTGTTGCATGGCTCAGGATATAACTAGTCCAGCATTTAATTGTAAAAGTCTATAGTTTGGATGACACTGAAATCAGACATTGGAAGATAGAAGAATCTACTGCAGAACAGCCATTTTCCATTTTGTTTTCTTGAAAATGTGCTATACATCCACCAGTGGACATGAAGGCAATTTTGTTGAAACAGCATTCAACTGATATACATGCACTTATCTCTCACTTACACACACAGGCTCACACACACAAATATTAAGCTACATGTTTATCGACACAAGCACACAACCTGGACAAATGTGGTTCAGCTTTTATATACTTTGGAAGAACAGGCATATACTGGGCTGGGCATACACGCACACTCAGAGACACATGCTGACATTATGCATGTGGGTGGACCGCAATGTGCATAGCGTTCAGGGAGGAGGCCATGCTCCTGCCTGCTGAAACAGGTCAGGAGAACAGGTTTGTCTGCCTTCTGTCTCCCACCCTGGTTAACCCCTCCAGTGCCAGTCTGCAGCCATGGAGGGGAGGGAGCAGAAGCCAGGGAGGGCATGACTGTGGCTTCTCAGGCACGACTGTTATTGTCCGTGTTGGAGGAAACTGCTTTCCGAGCCAATGGACAGAGGATTGGCACGACAGTGCTGAGCTCCAAAAACACAGTTCTAATAAAATACACATCTCCAGGTGCCGCCAGATTAGGAATGGTGATGGCTCTGGGGAAAGAGGCTTCTCAATGAAGAGTGTGGAAGAAGGCTAAATACTGTTATAATTAATGGTGATATATTCCTTTGTACCCAAAGAGTAAAGGCAATTGGTTCTTAAAATGTACGCATGTCACCAAGTCAATTCAGAAATGTACTGTCATACAAGTAGTTAATAATGTTCTTGAGCTTGTAATTTAACATGGTAAGTAACTTTTTTTTAGATGGAGAGCGTTGTCTCTAGCAATCGCTGAGCTCGTTTAGCCTGCAGCGCCCTGGCAGACTGCACAATTTGCTGAATAATTAAAAGAATCTCATAGCTACAATCTGTTCTCTTTCACAAGGTATTTCAGACGGAAACGTCGGAGCTGTCTTTCATTCAGTAATGCCCACTTCGCCACGAGGGCAGTGGAAGGAGGAAAGAAATACATCAGTAGCCGACTCTGCACCTGCCGTTTCCCGTTTCCATGGTAGCCTACCTCGTCACACAGCCACAGGACACGAACAGTGAACAGTGAACACTTGCAAAGGCAAACAATTTTTGGAGCTCAATAATGACATATAAATTTCCACCTTAAACTTTGCTATGTAGTATATTATTCTGAAAGATCGTGTATCCATTATCACAAAGATGTAGGTCATGTCGTACGCAGGTAGCCTGGCCAATAGGCTATGCGCCAGATTATCTGTACTCTGTAGCTAGCAAGCTAACGCAACAATAAAAATAAATCGTCATGAGAAAGAATGAATAATACGCTTCAGGCATCTTAAAAGTTTTGATCATGTATTACTCAAATAACAGTGGGTCATATTGAGAGTGTGGGGGCGTTGTTCTGCGCTTTAATCGCTATTAAGATAGATACCATATACAGTAACGTTAGATTAAGTTAGCTGGTTTTATTGCAACTCTGTTATCTGTAACATTAACTTATCCTAAGTCATTTGCAACCAAGTACCTAATCACTGCCACACTTTTTGTTAATAATGGCTCGCAAGCCAGTCTGGTGCCAAACAACGCGCCGCCTATCCCCGAGTTGATTTAGCTAACATTAATTGATTCACGCAGGCCTGGTGAATAGTCTGCATTTATTACAACTAGCCCACCTGCAAGCCAATTTCTTGTATTTAACGTTGCTAGCCAGCAAAACACATAACATTAGCAAAGCAAATGGTAAACATCAGGGCTGGTGACGCACGGACCAAATCCATTTTATTCTTCAGATCATCACAGCAATACTCTGAAACGATCGGCATACCTTACTGACACTAGGTTATCAGACCAGGCAGAACTTCTGACTTAGATACTCTAACGTTACTTGCCTGCAACTTCATCGCATAATTTCCGATGGTCTTCTTTCACTGTATCGTTAACTAAAATGTATAGCCTACCAAATGGATAACACCCTGGCTACAATAATACTGAGTGCAACATATAAACATTAACTTAAATACGAGCTGGCTAGTTACCCATCTAATATTATCTGGAAATAATGTATAATACGCTCGCCATTCCTAAACTCACAGCACTTCACGAATCTCCGAATATTAACTTAGTCTACTTCCTTAGCCAGCGTAATCTTAACACAGTGTGCCACTAACGTTATATTTACTGGTGCCAGCAATCTTCGTTACAAGCAAAGACAAATACGGCTAAATAAGGACAAGTATGCTTTTTCACACAGGTATTTCTGAAGCTATACGCCACTTCAGGATCCAGCTCGCTCTTCGAACACAAAATCAAACAGGTGTCATGTCAGTCGCTAGGTGTTCTCCACTTACCTTGGTGTAATACAACATCCACAGTTCGTAGAGCCTTTCTTTTGAAGCCATTCTCCCTTTTGCAGAGACCCACGGTTAGACTGTTAGCTAAAACATTGAACGTTCTTTCATGTAACTGTAGCTAGCGATGTTATTTCTCAGAGTGTGTCTAGGCTTAGTATTCCCTGGCTAGCTGGCAAGCTATCGTTACCTCTCTCGCTTGCTAGCTTGTAAACCATCTAAACACGATCTTCTGAACAGTAGCTGAGCCATTAACGTTAGTTGGTTCTCTTGAAGTTACGAGATAAGTGTCAAGTGAATGAAAATAACATATAAACTAAACATAAAAGTCTGTGTACCGTACTCAATCTGTTCGCTATGTTAAATGCGACTGAAGCAAGGAGAAGGCGTAACATAAACAGCCATGTCCACGGAATACCAATAACGGTAGGATATTCTTCTGCCGCGAGTTTAACTGCACGAGCGCACCCAGGTTTGCACACAAGTCAAGTTGGATGGGGAACCTCCCTTCCCCACCAGAACCGCGGCATTAGCAAGTGCCACCTGTCTAAAGTGCCATCAGTAGTCTCCCAGAGGGTTGCTTCTAATAGATCCACTTGTTAAAAACTGAATGAGAATGTCTCTTTGGCCTCGCGACAGGGTGCGTAAATTGTAGACAGGTAACACTCTTAAAGACACAGGCGCACTTTCAAGTAATGTGGGTATCCAGCCCAAACCTCAATCCTGGGGACCCCTGTGTACACTGGTTTTCGTTCCAACCACAATTGTAATCCCAAAACTTTTCATGTCAAACGGGATTGTTTACCTTCTGAAATCACTTTATGCCAGCATGCTACATTGCAAACAATTACATGACAAAATTATATAACTGATACAATTAAAGACTGAGGTGTATCAATTGGCTCTTAATTACTGAAAGTGTAGGCACATTGTGACTAATTTGGTGGATAATGAAGAATTCAAAGACAAAGCAAATTATAAAATGCCAAAATGTCAAGGATAAAATTATGAATGAACTGAAGCGCATGCATTGAACAACTTAATTAGGAGCCTATTGATTCACCTAATTTGATACATTTTAAATTTGATCAATTTATTTTGTAATTGTTTGCAATATGGCACAGTAGTGCAATCTGGAAATATAATTTGTATTCTTCATGCCATGCATAACTATATCTGAAATAATATGGCTAAAGAGGGTAAATAATTCCTCTTAACATGAAAAGCACCTAATAATGTAACAGCTTGTTTGAAATTTTGGGATTACAACTCTGGTTGGAACAAAAACCAACAAAGACAGGGGGTCCCCAGGACTGAGGGGGGAAACCACTGATCTAGCCAATAATTCATAATAGGCTAATCTAGCCATCATCAAATCTGGACCTCGAATCCAAAGTCGGCCCTGGTTTTCTTTTCTCCTTGGTAATTAGCTGAACAATTAGTGCTACTGGTTGGCCATAGCAGTTCTCAGACCTCGAGAACCGTGATTTGAGGATCCCTGGGCGAATCAATTACTTTGTCTTTGACTTTGTAGAAACACAGGCGGATTCCAACATCAAGATAACTTTTAGCATTATTATGTTTTTAGCCTAAATAAAAAGGCTAGTGCATTGGGATGATCTCAGCTGTCTGTAGTATAAAATCAAGCTTCTCAAAAACAAAAATGTTACCTTTATTGAGGTATCACTGCAACTGCAACTCTGGAGAATCAATCTGGTCATCTGTCTGTGAGCTGAAGCTGAAGTGTAATTGGGTTATGCAGCAAGGCAATGATCTAAAATGCTTAAGCAAGTCCACATCTGATTGGCGGCAAAGTTTTAAAGTTTTGGAGTGGCATAGTCAAAGTCCTGACTTGAACCCAATAGAGACACTGTGACAAGCAGTTTACGCTCAAAAAACCTAAGATTGACCTCCCCAGTCATGTGAAAGGCTGATATAAAATTATAGGAAGATTGCTGCTTAAGCTGTTGCAACCAGTATGTTCATGCGGGGAATTTCTTTTTTCACATGAATGGGTGTTTGATAGCTTTGTTCATTAAAGATAAATATTGAATTTTGTCTAAAGATCAGTTTGACAAATATGCACTAATAGAGGAAATCAGGAAGGGGCCAATACTGTGACTTTTCACTGTGCTGTACAGTTCATCGCCCTGGTGTTCTTGATCGTATTGTAGAGGGTCTCTGGCCAGTCTTGCTATGTACAGATTTTGGAAAATATTTCTAAATATAAACTTAACTTGCATTACTGAGCTTGGGAGTGGGTCCCTGGATCAGAAAAGTTTGAAAACCCCTGGCTTACGAACATTGGTCTACAAGTATGAAAGCGTTCAAGCAAACAAGTCTTGTCCTCATAACATACCTTTAACCTAAAACTAAAATACAATCACTGATAAGGTCAAACAGATTACAACAAAGCCTCCCAAATCTGTAAACAGTTCACTCTAATCTAAATAGAAATGAGTTGTAAATCTTTTAAGCGGCAGCTCCCAGCTCCAGATGATCACAGTGTGCAGAAATATTTTGCCTGTAAATCTAAAAGGCACTTGGAGTGCCTGACATTTGAGTTGGTGAATGGTGGAGACATGGTCTGTTGTCCACAAAGGTCTATTATCTCCATATGCTTCACTTTTCTGCATTTCCACCCCATGCTTCATCCTAACCATCAGGCCTTGCACTGTAAACACTGTTGTGTAAGTTTACATCTGCCCTCACAAGTGTTTAAACATGAGGCTTAAAGAGCAGCCCCACAGCGACAGAGAACACAAAAGAAGGCAGAGAACAAAGCCAGGAGAGACATATGAGGTCTCATATAAAAATGGTCCAGAAGTTCTGCGACACAGAAGTGAACCTGTCTCTGAGGCTTCTGGAGCCAGAGATAAATAAAGAACAGCAACCATTGCATAATAATGTAAGCTTGAAATAAATGTCTTTATTATCTGACACCAGAGGGGGTTCACAAGGTTCACAACTTGTTTCACAACAATGAAATTCCAATTGTCCATGGTCGATTCACATAATTTATTGATCTTAAAACATCTGAGATATGTAGATACTTGTGGCATGCCATTGTGTCAGTTATAGTTCACACGTGCCAAAGATACTGTGTTTTTTTATTTAACATGTAAGTTTTTCAACACTGCATTCCCTGATTAGCAAAATACAAGATGACCAAAAAAGTAATTTTTTAGAATTTCATTAGGCTCTGTACTGTGTGTTGCTCCTTGTGCTTTATATGGATTATGTTGGGTTTTTTAGTTTTTTTTGCTATATGCTATTATTCTAGCACAATTCTGTAGCTTGATATCTATCTGCTATAATCATACTATATATTCCTTGTTGCCCCTGTGACTGTATCATGCGTGTGTACTGTGTCATGCCATACAAACCATCTATAAACCAAAAAAAAGCATCTACCTAATACTAATAATGATAAGATAATTTTTTTTTCCGGCTGTTGTCTAGCACCAATGGGCTTGTGAATAAACAATTCATAAATCTATTTCAAGTAGAACAGTTGGTCAGCTACTGTATCTGTGTGGAAAACAGTCACACTCATGGGCCACAGTCCTTCATCAAAATACAAAGATGGCAGTGTGCAGCTGGTCTGAAATACGTCCACCTCGCTTTTCGGAATGAAGATTTGCATTTGTTACAACAATTCAAATCACCTCTGACATGTAGAGACAGCCAACACCATGTTTCAGAGATGGGGGGGGGGGGGGGGGGGGGGGGGGGGGATCTTGCGCTTTGAATCTTGGACTGTTCCTCTTTGCCTCCACACTTTGCTCTTGCCATCACTCTGATACAAGTGAATATTGGTATCATCTGTCCACAAGACCTTTTTCCAGAACTGTTAGGTACTTCATAGCAAACTGTAACCTGATCATCCTGTTTTTGCAACTAAGAGGTTTGCAGTGTAGCCTCTGTAGTTCCATTCAAAGTCCTCTGCAGATAGTAGCCACAGACACATCCACGCCTGCCACCTGAAAAGTGTTTCTGATCTGTTAGACAGGCTTTGGGCTTTTTCTTCATTATGGTGATAATTATTTGGTCATCACCTATGGAGGTTCCTTGGCCTACCAGTCTCTTTGTGATTATCGAGTCCACCGGTGCTGCTTGAAGTTGATTTTGGTAAGGTATGGCCTGTTTCACTGACTAGTTTGTTCTTAGTTCTCAGCCTCATAATGGCTTCCTTGACTTTGATTGGTCCTCATGTTGACAAATGCCAATAACAGACTCCAAAGGCAATCAAAGGATCAATCTGAAAGCTTGTATACCTGTACTAAGGATGCAATTGAACATACCTGACTAATCAGAAACACCTGTAAAGCTGTTTGTCCCAAAAATTAGGATTTGGGAATAAATTTCTACATGGTGAAACCAGAATATATTAAAAATACCCTTTATTAAAAGCCGGGTGTCTGTACTATAACTATGTGTTGCTTTAACCATAATTGTTTGATTACAAATCCAAAATTGTGGAGTCCAGACCAAAAAAAAAAAGTTTTTTGTCCCAAACATTACAGAGCTCATTGTATATAAATACAATATACATTTTTACCAAGATTGAATATATTAAATATGGATTAAATATCAGTTTTGGAATCTTCTCACGTTTCAGTGAAATTGAAATGAATACATTTCATCGAGCATAACTTACATTCTTACTTTTATTCTTAAACCAAAAGAATATGTGTTTCTTAACTGTAAAAATCTCTAATGTTGAGAATTGATTTCAGGACACTGAATAGTTGCATTATACATGATTTCCTCCTATATAATATCATTAACATGACCTAGCTTTGTAGAACAATTGATTCTGAATCAAGTGATCTGTTTTCTGTTTTCTATGAACAGTCCTCTTCACTCAGTGTAAAACACCAAGCATAATTTCAGGGTACAATGAACTCAAATTATATTACAGTAATATATAATATGTATACCATAATGTATAAATGTTCTGGTTGCACAAAATCTCTGAATTTTAATTAAGAGAACAAATTAACTATAAATTAGAGGAGGCTTACAAATATATGTGAATGATTGTATGAATATTAAACATGGCTTATGTGTCCTGGGGCCATCCCAGCTTCTATTGACTAAAACTGGATTTTGCTCAACAAAATGAGAAATACTCAATGAAGCATGAAAATTCATTAGTAGAAGCATAAGTCAGGGCACTCTTTTAGAAAATATATTTGCTTGACTGTTATAACGAGGTGAGAATATGTTGTTTATGTTTTAAATATGATGTTAAAAATTATATTTAACCTACGGTATGCCTATCCTTTTCCCTCTTCTAAAAGAGCAGTGTGCGCTCTGTGTTTTACAGGACACTAGTTGTGCGTCTGCCAGTAGACGGCTTCAGCTCCAGCATCAGAAACAAGCAGGTGGTAATAAGTGTCTGATCTGTATTCTGTGGGGGGGACCGTCTGCAATGGAGGCTAGGGCTCCAAGTCATAGCTGCCATTTGAGTGACACCCTCATCTCACTCATTTTTGATAGCTGAGTCTCAAACACAAGTCTGTTTTGTTTCAGAACTGTGTTGGTCAATGGGAGGACATACAGAGAGGACCACCAGGCAGCTGTATTGCCATGGCAATGCCCTACATTCCATTCCACACCAGAACCAGACCACTACTGAGTGGGCCCCTGTGGATATGTTTATGCCTGTGTACATGTGTTCATTTGTGAGGGGGCACATAGTATGTGTGTGTATGTGCATGTGTTTGGTGCTCAATAGCGCATGCATATCCAGAGAGAATGTGACCTATGGAATGTGTAGCTCAGTGCTTCATCTGTTGCTGCAGGCCAGGTCTAGATTCTAGACCAGGGGTCGGCAACCCTGGTCCTGGAGAGCCCGCAGGGTGTGCTGGCTTTCGTTGTTACTTGGCATTAATTGATCAATGAAAGCCCTTGATTACACAGTTAACTCACCTCACCTGGTTTCTTGGGTCTGAATCGGTTGCTTATTGCCCTATGAATTAATATACATATATTAGTCTAAGCTAATAAGGGAAAATGATATTCTTTTGCTTGTTATCATGAGTCTTTGAAGCATTAAGTATGAATTACACACACCACAGACAGAGAGAGAGAGAGAGAGAGAGAGAGAGAGAGAGAGAGAGAGAGAGAGAGAGAGAGAGAGAGAGAGAGAGAGAGAGAGAGAGAGAGAGAGAGAGAGAGAGAGAGAGAGAGAGAGAGAGAGAGAGAGAGAGAGAGAGAGAGAGAGAGAGAGAGAGAGAGAGAGAGAGACGTTCGCTGCCTGAAAATATACATCGATGCGCTCAGTGCTCTCTACCATGTCTGCTTCGACAGTGTGGTCTGACGCGGCAGGGACAACGTGAAATAGAAGAAATGGAGCAAACAGTTGGAGCGTTGCAAGAACAAGCCTTGAAGAGAAAGGAAAGATTGAAGGCGTTAAGAGACAGACAGCTTCAAGTATGTAGCTTTATTATTACATTAGAAGTATAATTAGAGTGCAGTTGCGATGTGACACAGTAATTGCTGGCGAGCGAACAGGTAGAGCAACTAAACGGCACCACAGCTAGTTCGCTAGCTAGCTAATTAGCGAACTAAGTTTGAGCTAACTTATTTTAGCTAATTACTAACGTTTGCCATCAGCTAGCTACACAACGGTATCTGTCTATTTGGAATGAGCTAGCTAGCTAATGGTAATTGTAGCTGGATGGTGAGTAAATTGAAAGCGTGTTCAGTACTTCCGAGGTCATTAGGGGGACCACGATGTTAGCAAACACTAGCATAGTGTGAAATCTTAACTGCATACCGGTCCTGTGTAGTGTTCGTCTCCGTCGCCGTAACATTTATTCGTCATGGCATAATGTGGCCATAGGAGGATAAACATTTCCACTATGTACAAGTGTCTGACTAAGAACAATTATGTTGCAGTAGCTAGTGCTTGAAATGAAATTTGGCGCACACACAGGCCACGATTGATAAACCAATCATTGACTTCTGACCACATTATTGGTCTGACACGTGAGGTTCAGCCTGCTCCCTGCCTGACATTAGTGCAGGGGTGCCATGGCTCCAGCTCTTCTCATTCTTCATCCCCATGAGGTGGAATGATCTGCAAATCAGCCAGGCAGATTCATGGGCTGTTTTATGCAAACACACCTTTTCAGACTACACTTCAATATTTATATCTAATAAAATAGAGTCAGATGCCCTTGCGACTGTGCCATGTCGAGGTGTGTGGATTACATATGAAATGCAAAGGAAACATGCTGAAAACAGGGTGACGTTGTGGCCCTCCGGGACTGTATTCTGACACCTGTGTATAAGTGGGATAAGTGCTTGGATGCTGTTGGAACAACATTTCAGTCTATAAAGCTAAGTGAAGTAGCTGTCCGATGATAAAATATGCCAATGTTTTTGAATTGTACATTTAATTGTATTTTTAATTGTAGTTATGTGATTATATCAAATTTTAGTTAAAACAAGATGTAACATTAATTAACTGGGCCAATTTTCTTTACCTCCAAAGGCTACACCAGTTGCTTAAAGATCATATACCTATAACCTTGAATAGGACTGCAGATACCATTCAATAACTTAAATGAAGAAAAAATTCAACCAACTAATGATTGAACCGCAATTGATTCATCTTCTATAAACACAGCACTATCAATAATCATGTTCAATGCATTCTGGCTTATTGGACTATTTTAGTTCAGAGTGGTGATATGCCAGCCGATGTTACTGTTACTGTAAAATTTAAAATTTAAAATTTTTTTAAAAATCCACAGTTTATACCTGCCAGTTTTAAATAATTTAAATTTGTTTTAAGCAATCTCCTGTGTGTTATATCTATATCCCAGTACGTTGTTTTACATTTTCACATAAATATCAGACCTGGCTGATGTTGCTCTGGTTGATTGTGGGGGAGGGCAGGAGTTATGCAAGTACAGTGCATAGTGCACACATTCCTGGGGCTTGATTATTTTTGGTGCAGTGCTGTATTTGAAGAATGGCCGTGTTTCTGTATTGTTCGAGTAGGTGAACAGGAAGCCTCTCCAGGAAAAAGCAGTGTTGGGAGGCAGCCCTACTCCTTTGTTTTGAACTTCACAAGGGGTTTACTTTTCAACAGCCTCCGAATCCTTTGCTTAATTTCAAATTAACATTTTATTTTCTCTCTGGAAGGCTGCTCGGACATTGGACACACCAAAGACGCTCATCAGATGCTCTGTTGTTCATTTAAACGAACCCTACGCTCACCCTGGACGCAGTTCACAGCAGTCTGATGCATGGCATTCCCTGTAGTGGTGTTTCTGGTAATGCAGTGTTAACAGGGTTTTGTCTCTTTGCAGGGGAGAGTTCCAGAGGATGGGGAGCCAGAGAGTAAAAGAGCAGTGGAGGAGGAAGACTCGGAGATGAAACACAGGTCAGCTTATCACACACGCACATGTGCTCATTCCTATACGCATATTCACATTCATACACACGCACTCTCAAGTCATGTTCACATTTTCTCACGCACATTCCGATGTTTCCCCTATACACGCAGGTCAGCTGAGCACTGTTGATTCAAAGATGCCCGTAGATGTAGCTCCCAGCTGATTGGTGGCATGCACTTGCCCAAAAACGGTGGCACAGAATCCCAGGGAAAACACACACTCGCACACTGTGTTCTAGCACAGGAATTTCCTAGAGAGGAAAAGGGGCTAGACCTTTTGTGGAAAGTTGAAGAGAGCTTTATGTATCTTCCATAATGATGGAGTTAAGTGTCCCTCCTACACTCTCCAGGGGACAGCTCGTTATAAATTTAGAGCTGAAGTACAACTGAACAATTCCAGCCACCCCCAGCCTCCTCACCCTGGGTCAGAAACCGTTTCCCTTTGCAGTCTCCAGCTCCTGTTTACATTGAGCTGGGTCACCATGCTTAATGGCTGCTCAGATATTCTGCAGCTCTGAAGGACTGCATTTCAGACTATAGGAAAGGGCATCCATCTCACTTCCACTTAAACCTTTCTCCATTGTTGAGGGAAGAGCACTTGCACGCCATCCCCTGCATGGAGGATTGAGAGGAGCTATGGCAGTGGCAAGTTAAATATTCTTCTCGACGGCTTAGTGGAGCAAGTGGGGATGGATTTATTGAGTTGATTTATAGGTTTTTAGGTTCCAACCATTTATTTTTTATTAGCGATTTCCTACAGGCAGAGTTTTCTGCTAAATGTATGTTAAATGATTGTGATTTCTTTTGAGGACAATAGGGGCTATACATTAAGCATGGATGACGGCCTTCAGTGATCATGCCAGTCATCAGGCACAGCTGGTGTGTAGGGGAGAGTTGTGTGTGCTTGGCTGTCATCACCTTGTGATCATACTCCCCAGTTTACTTTGGCACCTGCTGTTTTAAGTATCATACGTTCCCCCCAGTATACTTTGGCACCCGCTATTTAAGAATCATACGTTCCAAGATCCTCATATTGAGCTAGGTGGGGAAGGGAACCATCCATCGAAGACAGCCATGCCAACGCTGCAGTGATTTGTGGGTAATTAGGATTTTCGTGGAATGCAGTGTTGAGGTGGGGTGGGGCTGATGACGAGCATTCCATGACTTACCCATAATGCCTTTCCACCCTTAAAAGTGCAGGGGCCTCCCACTGTGAGACAGCCCCCTTGCACACTTGCCCCCTCTCAGCCTCCCACAGAGAGGAACATTATATACTGCTGAATCTGTGCCAGCGCGCTCACTCAGGAATGTCTCTACTACCGTGTGAGTGTAGCCCTCATCCTGTCCATTGGATCGCATAACTCCCAGGGGGGGTGCAGTGACTGCAGGCATCTCAGTCGGGCTCATTAACAATATCAGTGCGCTGAGGGTTTTATGAAAGGCATTGTTTGGATTGAAACAATGGACTTGAGTGCTGCTGGTTTTTGAATCGCGGCAGAGTGGTGGAGGAGCTGTGATATTTCAGTGAGAAAAGTTAGTCTGTTCATTCAGCGGCCCTGGCAGTTGGAGCCTCCACAAGTGGAGGGTGCAGCTGGGCTGGTGATGTATAAAAGCAGCCATCTGTGTGCAGCAGTGATCTGCATACTAGGTACAGCCCCGCCCCCTGTGAAACCACTGCTGTGTGGTGGCTGTGTTTCCTGAAGTGAGTATGTGTGTGAGACTTCATTCCTAATGCAGGTAGTAAATAATAATATGCAAAATAATAATCGTTGATTGCATTTGTGCATTGGTGCTTTCCTTTGCATGATCGCAAAGTGCTTTACAGAGCAAAAGGTAAACGCACCTCAACAACCAGCAATTTGTAGTACTCACCGCTGTGATGTGCAGCAGCCATTTTGCACTACAACACTCACCACACGTTAGCTTAGGTGGAGAGGGAGGAAATGATTGAGCTAGGCAAACTAGGGGATGATTATGCGGGCTGGTTGCGAAAGCTAGTTTGGGAATTCTGCCAGGACACCGGGGAACTCCCTGTTCCTTTTGTAAAGTGCTATGGGATCCTTGTCCACAGCAAGTCGTCAGCTCTGTTAAATGTGTCAAAGAATTGGTCCTAACTATTCACAGTACAATAAGCAGTATGTTATGACACCTGTAGAAGTGTTGTGCCTCTGCAGGCTTTGGTAATTGTGCCGTACTCTGTCTCTTTAAAATCACAATAAATGCGATGGGACCCAACTTTTCCAGAGTAAAAAGTACAAATCTTTGAAGTATGCATTTGTATGGTAATGATTCCACTGATATGGTTGTAACCCTCCAGGATTAGAGAACTGCATATGTTGCTTCCTGTGATGCAGTTCAGTGGTGTAGAATCTGCTTCAACCTGGAAAACCATGACTGTGTGCTGCCACCCACTGGTATCTTTTGGCACTGTTAGCTTTAGGAATTGGTGTCATACTTGAACATTTTGCAGGCAGGTATGTCTAGAAATCCTGGTAAATGAGTACTTGCCTGTTTTTGAATGGTGCGAGTACTTTTTTCAGAAATAATTGCCATTGTAACAGGTCAAGCATGTGTAGCCTGCGTGTTGCGTTTACACCCCCCACCCCCGCACAATCTCACCAAGTCTGCAGAGAGGCTAGCACGGTCTGGTAACGGTTGAAAACAAGTTTTCATTTTATCAGAGAGCTTTGTAGCACAGTCTAGCCTGCGCCAGGAAAAACCTCTGTGACCCCTTTAATCAGGTCTGCTGCTGAGGTACGCGCTCTCGGCAGCAGAGTATGCAAGGACAGACCGGCTTGTTTTCTTTCAGAGAACGTCGTAACAACCCCAGTTACACTGTCTATCCGTTACTGGTCTCGTCTAATTGCAGTACCATCATCACACACTAGCATAGTCTCTGACTATGCTGTATGTTTTGGTGCATTAACCTTGCCCCATGTGTTTGTATGCGTCTCTGTGCAGTCAGCAGACTGGTTTGGTCAGCGTGGTGACTGTGTCTGTTTATAGGGAGCTGAAGCTGAGGAACTACACCCCTGAGGACGAGGAGCTGAAGGAGAGGCAGGTGCCCAAGGCCAAGCCTGCATCAGGTCAGAGCGGGGCGCGGCTGCCCTTCATACACGGCTGCCCCGAAGCTGCCCCTCATACACGGCTGCCCCGAGGCTGTCCCTAATAGTGTGTCATGGGGGCAGGAAGCGGTGCAGTTCGAAGGCAGTTTTCACAAGAAGTGATAACCAGAGTAGACTTGAATTTGCATAGTTTCAGCCACAATGTGTATAACTCCTATGGCCTCTTAGCAACTCTGAGTATGCATACGGTACATTCTACCCCCTACTGCGCTGTCATGTCTGCACATTTGTCACAGAACATGTGAACGAGCTAATGAGGAGAAAAAAGAAAAAGAAAAAACCTTTCCTCGATCGATAGCCTGCTGCTATGTTTCTAGAGAGCTAGCATCATTCACACACAAAACTGTGTGTACGATCATTTTCTTCTTTCTTATTAAACTTGTTCATTTGCGTTATTTCAGATAATACTGTGGATAAAACCACTCCTACAGCATGTTTAAATATCAGAATATAATGTTTGAATTGGGTGCATTGACTTGATGGCTAGTGGACTGGTAAGGTCCCCTCTCCACTGTGAAAGTACGACTGGACCACACCATTGACTCAGTAACAGGTCTTCACATGGCAGCACATGCATAACTTTACATGAAATTGATGGATTAGAATCCACATTTTCTATAGCAGCTGTCCTCTGATTAGCTAATGGTAGTGATTGGCAGAACATGGTAGTCCCACCTGTTTTGTGTCCATGAAGCCTGTGTTTCCATCAGTAGTAAAATATAATTGACTGAAAGCTAATTCTGCTGCTGTGATTTCAGTGGAGGAGAAGGTAAAAGACCAGCTGGAAGCTGCCAACCCAGAGCCTGTCATTGAGGAAGTGGTAAGTGATGTCATATCCTGTAACTTTGTCAGCAATAATAAGGGTAAGAACAATGTATTAGCAAGTTGTAGCCAGCATTTGAATCTATCTCTTTAGGGAGTGAAATGTAGTGGCCCCCCCTTTTAAAACAAAAGTTGCTGTTAATCCATACAGTGCAGTGTCACAGGATTATTTCACACCTTGGTGTTCATCTATTTGATTGTTAGGATCCCTTTGTGTTTCTAAATGTGAATCATCACATGTAACCTGGAGTTGAAGTATTGCTTGAGCCCTGTTGTGAAGATGAAACCATTTACTGATGTGTATTGTTATGTTTCTGTGACAGGATCTGGCTAACCTTGCACCCAGGAAACCTGACTGGTAAGAACCTCTTCTGATGGCTAAAGATGAATGTACTCTATATTTCTCCATCTGCTCTGACCAGAGATTATTATACACTGATGAATGGGTTTTTAATGCACTGCAGATGTTTTGGGCGGTTACAAATGCCAACAGATCATTTCATGTTTTTCTATAAACTGCAACATACCATAATGTTGTTTGATGTGCGTTTTGTTGTGTTGTCCTGTGCCAGATGGAAATGGCCCTGTGCCTACAGTATAATCCAGAATGCATGGCATCAAAACCACTGTAATTGTGCCTCTGATTACATTTATTACAAACGATGGTATATTTCACTGGTCACCCTGGCACTAATATGTGATCAGAATCATTGGCAGTGGGGTTCTCATCCTGATATCTATGCTGGTTTTTAGGGACCTGAAGAGAGATGTGGCCAAAAAGCTGGAGAAGCTGGAGAAGAGAACACAAAGGGCAATAGCTGAACTCATCCGTAAGTCTATATATACTTCTTAGCAGACGCTTTTATCCAAAGCTGCATTTTTCAATACATCAACCCACCTTTGCGTTGTTGGTGGAATGCTATTACAGGACTATTAGCCTACGCTGAGGGGCTGCCCCAAACTGAAAACGCCCAAGCCAAACCTACACTCGTACAATACCAATGACCACAATGACTTCATTTGCTTAGTATACACCCTTATCCATGGCTATAAATGTGTTTGTGCAGCTGCGTATTTAGTGAAACCGTTGAGGGTAAAGTACATTTCTCAATCATAAAAACCCTGTCCCTAACCTCACCCAGGAGCCCCTATCAATCCTGGTTTTAATTACCCTGCCCTCCACCCCCTTAAAGCAGCCAGGAAGGGAGAAACCGCCCCCCTGAACTAAATTGGAAGAGTCTGCGGGTTTCTGGCTAATTGCTCTGTGGATTCCAAATGGATCAGGGAGGTTTGGTGCCACAGTGACGACACTGATTTGAGTGTTCAACCGCAAGGCCACTAATTAGATTTGACCGTGTCCGTCATCTTGGCAGAGTGGTATGGGATCTGGTCTCAGCAGGTTTGTTTTGATCATCTTTCTGCAGTAATCGCCCACAGACACGCCGAGACGCGCTCTAACTAAGACTGGCAGCAGGATAATTTACCCTGAGTGGCTCTGGCCTTTCATGCTCCAGTCAGCCTTTGATGGCTGACTGCTGTGGGGAGGGAGGAGATAATGTAGAGCAGTTTGTGATGACATCAGCCCAAGACAGAAAGCTGAAGATATAGGCTGTGTCCCAAATGGAAGAACACTGCAGCCGGTTTCCTTAATGGGTATAATGCTACAAAGGTTGTGGCAGCTTGACATTTGGGACGGGCACAGAGAAGTCGAGTCTCTTCTGTTTACTTGCCCGGTTGTGTTATGGGACATATGTAACTCGATAGTTGCTGGTCAGATTACCCACATAAATTATGCATACATTCCCTCTTGTGCAAGTTACTCGGCTTTCACTTCCTGTCATGTCCACTGAAGAACATCAAACACTAGACTTCTCAGCCCTACCCTGAGAGGGATACATATGCTGTGTCTTTCAAATTTGATTCAATTAAGACCCCTTAAAGGGGCATGTGGCAAATGACTTAAAGCAGATGACTAACATGCTGCCTCATTCAGCCGTAGCCATTCTGCTTGGGAGACAGCAAGTCTGTGGAAATGTGTCTGCACTGATGGTATTAAACACATGGGGTGTATTCTGATTTCAATTTCTTCCATTAAGTAAAAGGTGCACCTTGAAACACGGTGAACGTGGTAACAGTTGAACATGGAGTGGTGTTTTGATGGTAGAGCTGGTACTTAATAAATGTTAACCTGGTTTATTTGTAACAAAGTCCTGGCTTAAAATGTGGTGGCATAATGACCATCAATGACCACCATTATTTCTTCAGTTCATCAGCACAGTGCAGTCTGGCCATTCTGTGGTGCAGGTCAGGTGGTTGCTGGTGCCAGGTGTGTAACGGTGTGTGTCTTGACAGGGGAGCGTCTGAAGGGCAGTGAGATGGAGCTGGCTGAAGCAGTGGGAGCAGTGAACGTGGAGGAAGGAGACTCTGACTGAGAGCAGATGCGACTGCAGCAGCATACACTCTGACTGGAACTGCCACCTCCCCTACATCTCCTCACCTGCGGCTGCCTGGATCTGTTAAATGTAGAGACACTGTGTGGGGGAGCCAGCTGAGACCACTGGCTGCCAAACGCGATTCTATAAGAGGCTGCTTGGCAATGTTAACGCTCTGATTTTTGATGGCGGATAATCCTCCTGTTGAAGTGTGTGGTTGTATGTCCGTGTGCCAGAGGAGTCCATTTCAGAGCAGCTGTGTGGCCACCTGCCCCGCTGTAGAACACCTTTCATCCCAAGCAGTCACACAGTGCAGTGTTGTTTGTGTACACCTTTTATTTCTACATCCATTTTTGTAAATATCTTTTTCCAGTAAAATAATTTCGATTTTGAGGTGAAGTTGTACATTATTGTGCCCTTGTACAAACATTAATACCTTTGGGATTCATGTTTTCACTGTCCAAACCAGAGGGACATTTAAAATGCATATCAAATGCAGCTGGTAAAATTTAAAAGGAGGTGGCAGAAATCTCACATTTGATGGCTCTGTCTGTTAATTCTCTTTGATTAGTAATTCAATTCAACCTATCCTGTATAAATAAAGGTGAATAATTAGTCAAATAATCCATTCCAGAAGGTGAAACTAATATCTCCAAAAAAATAATTCCATAACCTTGGAATTCAGTCCAAATTGAAAATATTATTGGCACGATAATCAAGTAAAATAAAATTTGGTTCAGACAAATGGTCCGTAAAGGTACAATTTCTGCCACTGCTTTTTGAAGTTCTCAAGCTGCTACTGGTATTAACAGAAATTTATGAATCTTACTTATTTTGTTGACAGCATATAACTGAAATTCATCAACAGGATATACCTGAAAAATATTCTATGCACAATACAGATGTTCTGACTTTACTGCTACCACCCGAGCATCATCTACACTAAATCTCATTCCATCACATCACGTGTGGATTCATCACACTGATAAAGTGCAGTTAAATACAGTACTACTATTAGTACCCTGTGACAGTATAGCGGTACATTGTTTTCTAGACTAAAGAGGACAGTTTATCATTTCTGGTATACCAATTGTATGTGTGAGAGAATTTGTCAGAAAAATACACTACAGGCAACCTTTCCCCAAGTGACTACAGTCGTGTAGTCGTATCTCAGGTTATAGATTATGGGAGAAGGAAAGTTACCTGTTGCTTTAGCCTTTGTGTTGGAAGCAACGTTTTGATGGAATTATATCAAAAAGTTAGACTCATCAGCTAAATCAGATCTTGATAAATCTGATGTTTGAGGTAATTTTACTTTCCAGAAGGTGTACTGCATGGGTCATCAAATTTCAGTCTTTGAGGTCTGAGAACTGCTGCTTTTCCACCCCTTTACCTGGGAGTCAGATGTGAAGACAGTCTGGCCAATCAGTAGCACTAATTGTTCAGCTAATTACCTTGGAGAAAAAGAAACGGGCAGATTTGGATTCAAGGTCCAGATTTGATGATGGCAGCTGTACTGTATGACAACCCGAAAGTAAAGTCTGCTACATGCTGCTATGGCTTTATATTTTGATGGGTCAGATTCTTTATTTCAACACTGAGTACACACATTGTTCAATCCCTTGCTCTATCTGACACAACAGTAAAATGATGGTGGTGTTTATGTTAGTGGTAAGAATGCCTTAAAGGGTACAGTTTTTTTTAAATGGTCTTTCAGATTTAGTGCATTTTTAAATTGGCTTAGACTGTTTTTTGTGTGATGTGTGCAATCTGCCAATCAAAAACATACATGCACTGCTGGAGTTATACAGCTGTTACTGTGGACCAGTTATTTTGCAGCGTTGATGTGTGTGAGATATTAGCACATTGAGAGTGCACCAAACCTCAAATATTCCTCCAATAGCATAGTCAAGAAAACCTATTCTCTTCCAATTTTGGCTAGTGTAATTAGCCCTTAAAGAGGAATATCAAGAGATATCTTTCAGTTGTCAGTTATATAAACATCTTCATGTGACAACTTAGTCAATTGTACTGCAATGGCTAGCTAGGTATTAGTAGAAACTCGCCTGTAAAACGACAACAAAGCTATTTTTTGGCATAACATTTACTGGAAGTAGTCACATACATGGTTCTAAGCACCTACTTGGTTCTATTTCAAAAGCAGAAAATACTTTCTTCCCATAAAAATGGTGCTCCCACCCCTAAATAGCCATCGATTTTTCAGTAAACTGCAATTATGCATTTAAATTACAACATGTTTGCAAAATACTGAGCCGCCGCCAGGTTTAATTCTTTTAGAAAATGTTTTCAATTTGTTGCAATGAAAAGCGGCTCAGGGTAAATCAATTTCAAACTCGATTCACCAATTTTTTGTTTCTATAGAAATGCGACGACTGGAGTTCTACATGACAGAAAACATTAATGGAAACACCATGTTTATACTCAACCATGTATCAGTATGATATGGATTGCACAAGATTATTATTAGAAATCCTTGTGAAAATTCCAATATTCTTTAGCCCGTACTTTCCCCACAAAATATTAATAGTTTCTCATCACAGTAACTATAGGCTAATAACTAATAAACATTAACCTATAAAGTATAATTGAATCAGTAATATGTATAAATTGTAAGATTATATATAGATTATATTGTAATAGCTCATACATAGCAAGTGGCAATGCCTGGGCATTTTTGTTGCTGAACTGAAATCCTTGTCCTCTTGTCTTGTCTGTGGAACACTACCTAACAACGGTTAGAGTTATATCATTGGATCTTTCATCACAGAATCAAATAAATCCCATTCCTCCTTATAACATGACAGCACCAGGCATGAAGGGGACACCCGATGAAGAGGTCAGTGAGGCAGAGGTTGTTTTGGCACTGAGGGGACGCTGTTTCACTGGGGAAAATGCTATAGTTTTGCATGCAACTCTGTTTAGGAAGAAGAGCTGTTTCCAAGCACCATAGCAGGCATTCTCCCTCCATTTCTTCTTTATGACCACACAAACCAACAGCACAACCCAAATGTCTGATTTCAGACCATTACAGCTGTTGCCCAGTCAGGAGCCAGGCTACGGACCTACAGTTCAGTGTCAGGATCTTTCTCTGAGAGTTTTGGTTGGGTGGATAGCGATGGTGGTGGTTTAAGATAGATTTTCACACTTGTCTGCAGTTTCAATCTTACGTGCAGCAGGTCCCAGCTCTACCTTACACACCCGTTGGGCAAACTTCAGCGAGCACATAGTCTCACCCACGTTGCTCTCCAGAGAAGAAATCTAAAGGACAAAGGGAGACTTTAGGGTCAGAGTTTGCTACATTGCTTGATAAGTGCAGGAATGACAACCAAAATATTCTGCCCCTATATGAAAGGTTTTTCTGTGATCTAATCTATGAGTGAACCAGTGTTATACAGTCAGGTGAATTAGCTCATTTAGCCAGGGTAATCGGTGGAAACAAAAACCTGTACAAACACCAGCCCTCCAGGACTGGAATTGCCCACCTCTGACCACCTAGTCAATACAATCAAGTCAATGTTTACTATATACACTCACCTTCTGATTATGTTAAATGATTTCTTACCTGGACCACCATGGCTGTCTTGTTGCCTTTGCCGAGAGAGTCCTGCAGTAGGTAGGTGAGTCTGGAGTTTCTGAAAGGGATGTGTGTCTGACGACCCCTCAGGGCTTGGATCACGTCCCCCAGGGCCAGCAGGGAGCGGTTGATGTTCTGGGCCTCCTTTAGGCGCTCCCCCTCTGCCCCCGACTTCCACACCCGCTCTGAGCCAGCCAGGTCCACCAGGTTCAGCTTACCTGAAGTTGGGCAGGTCTGACTGTCACCCATCTATGTCTGTCATCTACATGACAGTTCAGTACAACTGAGTAATAAAACACACTTTATTTTCCTGCGTTGTGATGCTGGCTCATTGTGAATGTTCATGAAGGCGAGTGAAGACAGACCACAGGAACCATAAGTAGATGGAACTACAACATCCTGTTTTTAACCAGAACCTCCTCGACATAAAGTAGCCGTAAAGATGTTATTCAGAGTGGATAGCTGAATATCTGGCAAATCCATCCATTGATTCATTACCCATTCAAACCAGGAGCCTGGTAGTCTGTTTGTCCTGAGATTGACTCACCGGTGGTTTTGGCACCGTTGGCCAGGTCAGTGCCCAGTACAGTGATGGTGAGTAGGGCATGGGAGCGAGAGCTATGCTGGTTCATCTGGGTGCCAAACGTAATCCGATTCCTTCGGGCAATGGCCAGAATCTGAAGAAGAGAGGCGATGGATGAGATGGTCTGGTAAATATGCCTTTGGTCTCAGGTGTTATACAATGCTGATGAGTAAGTTCTTCTGGTAAATGCTGAGCAACATTTAACAACACTGCTGGAGGGATGGGAAGCCATGTTTGTGGGTATTAAGTACTGCATTCAATAAATTAATTTATATTTCAGTTCTCCTATAACTTTTGCCAACCCAGAGAGGACAATACAATATAAAAACAAATACAAAAGAAGTAAACCAAGAAACAACACTGTCATAAAATACAATACACTATGAAAGAAATGCATTTTTTCATCAAATACTGCAAAAACAATAAAACCAAAGGCTGCCTCTCCACTTCATTTCAACTTTACTGCTGGGATATTGAGAAAGCCAGTGCTTGAATACCTTCAGGCTCCACTGGGATCACATATGAATCAGAAAGATATTTTGGGGTGAAGTGCATAAAAGACAAGACAACAATAAATTCAATTATAAAAGACACTGTGTTTCTTGGGAGAACTGCAGGTCTGCCTGTAATAAATGTATGTATCAAACTCTCAGAATTGAGGTGTAAAAGAAGAACTTACTCTGGCCATCTTAATTACTGTATTAATAGATGCTAGAAAATTCAAGTCAGTCAGTCTGAAATCACCCCTAGGTTATAGAGGGGTCAAATTTGTTTATTCATTTGTTGTACATTTTATTCCATGCTTTATTTATTCTCTGTGTATACAGATAAATAATTCAGGCCCAAGACCTGATCCCTGTGGAATTCCTCAACCTTCCAACCAACTTCCTGTCAAATGGTTTAAACCCAATTTTTTGGTATTAGTAGTCCACAGTCAGTCAGATCAAATGCAACATTCAAGTCTAAAAAAAAGAACTGACACATGAGCAACATGACTGTGGTGTCTGAGTGTATGTCTTTGTATGTGTATTTGTGTCTGTGTGAGGGAGCTTGGTGCTCACCTTTTTAATGTGCTGGAAACTCCTGACCTCAATGACCCTGAGGCCAGGGACATGCAATTGGCCGGTTCCATCTGGATTTAACTTGATGTCCAGTTTCTCCCCATCCTTACTGAGCAGGTCTCTGTGAAACACACATACTCAGTGATACATCAGCAACTAGGCTACTCTGCCAGTATTCTGTTACTCTGTGTGAAAAGGCTGGTACCTGAGGATCTCGTTGTAAATCTCCACTGAGCTCACACTGATAGAGTAGCTCCACATGTCCTTCCTGTCCTCTATCTCACTGAAGAGGTGTTTCAGCGCTCGTTGGTTAATGCCTGGATTCTCCACACTGCCCTGTAAACACAACAGAACTGTATGTATGAGTGTCACAGGACTCTGCAACCCTGACCCTGCAGAGAAACAATTCTCAGATTTGACTGCGGCCTAACCCATGAAGCAGAGCGCAGAACAGCCTGCCTACCTCCATAGTGTAGGTTTTCCCAGATCCTGTCTGCCCATAAGCGAAAATGCAGACATGATATCCATCGATGCAGGATGTCACCAGAGGTTCAATCTCCTGGAAAACCTGAAACGGTATGAAAGATATTGAGGGTAGATATCAAAGCACAGTGCACAGTACTCTTATCATAGCTGCATGACACTGGAGGACTGCTCATACCCACATATCTGCCATGGTTTAAATTCTACCCATTTCACAAATGTACTCTTCATCCATTCATATGACTGCCGTCGGACTGTTTCTGTTGCTCATGTTACTCCTGTTTGTGAGTAACTGTGGCATCGTATCTGAAAAGTGATGCTGCTGTTGTGTTTTTTGAATGTACATTTTCGTCACTGCAAAAATTTGGGTTGATAATGGTCCATTGTATGAACTGCATCTAGTAAACTTGTCAAATGTCAGCAAATAGATAGACAGTGCTGGGTAGGGTAGGTGGAGATACATATATTTTATTTTCATTTTGGGTGAGCTGCCCTTGAATGACCTGTCTGGACCAGTCAGTACCTCCTCTTGTGAAGCATGTGGGTGGAAGACCTTGTCCAGTTCAAATGTGCGCCCTTTGCCCTTGCTCATCACAGTGAGAGCGGACTCGTTATTTGGGTCTGTTGTCACAACAACTGCCTGCCCTTCATCCTGCTGGTCCTCCTTCAGAACAGGCTTCACGCGACAGAGCACACGGATGTTACCTGGCAACAAGTGACATCACACAGATGTTCCCAAGCAATATGATACATGGATGTCACACAGCAGAACAGATGTTTTGTATTTGTCCACAGAATCTGTGAATGATTCCTGTCAGGTTTTTACTCACCGTAAAATCATCATCTATCACTGGTAAATTAAGTATATTCGAATCTTAGCTCATTGTCATTTTCATCCTCTTCAATTCATGAATTGAAAATGGACTTTGTTCAATATTGCCAGTCGATACTCCACCCCTCCTTCCACCCTTCTGTACCTTTGAGCTCCACCAGCTGCTCGTGGTACTTCCTGCGTAGTGCCACTTCCTTCCTGTACTTCTCCAGCAGGTCCTTGTTTGCCTCCGACATCTCACTGATCACAGCTGTAAGCTACAAACAACAACATTAGTATTTCATGTGTGCAGTAATGCGTTGCACCGATGGGCGCTGTGCATACGGACATGTAACCCGAAAAGCAGCACTAAATACCCAGTAATAGAATCCCATTTGTAAATGTGCAAAGCAACGCCTCTATCTTAAGGTCATGAATCAGGCACATTATTGCTGTGACAGACGGATCTGAGAACAGACAGCTGAAACCCTGCCAACCTGTTTCTTGGCCTCACTGATGGCAGCTCCGTAGAAGTCGGAGAAGTTGCGGACTTGGCTGCGCAGGCTGGCATAATCCGTCTTCATGGAGCGCAGGGTCGGGGGGAGGGCAGCCAGACGCTGCTGCAGACCTACAGAGTGACAGAGATGGTCATGGAAACGTATGAGAGTGTCGTGAATGTTAAAGATGCATATGCCCCTGTCCCCATTTTGGCATATTATTGCGTTTGTACAACAATAACAATGTTTTATGTACACCTCAGCTGTGCTGCTCTACAGAATGATTCACAAGCACGTCTCTCATATAATCTGATCCTTCAGGTTTCTCTGAATCTCACACTAACTGTATATACTTTTACAGATAAGGGGAGTTCACTCATCTACTGTATATGTTTGCAGAGAGGTAGATATGTTGCAGTGTGCTGACAGTGGTTTAGATTGTGGTTTGTGTTGGTAGAGACTGATTGTCCAGTGTGTTGGTAGAGACTGATTGTCCAGTGTGTTGGTAGAGACAGTGCAGATGGTGGTTTAGATTGTGGTTTGTGTTGGTAAAGACAGTGCAGATGATGGTTTAGCTTGTGGTTTGTGTTGGTAGAGACAGTGCAGATGATGGTTTAGATTGTGGTTTGTGTTGGTAGAGACAGTGCAGACGGTGGTTTAGATTGTGGTTTGTGTTCGTAGAGACTGATTGTATTGTCCAGTGTGTTGGTGGAGGAGCAGGCTCACCTGTAAACTGCTGCTGCAGATTGTGCAGGTGCTGCTCAGAGCAGTCAGCTGCAGCCTTCACCGCTTCGTCCTTACGCTCCTCCAGGTGCCCGATCTCCTTCAGCAGCTCATCCCGAAGCTTCCCAATCTCCACTTCATAAGCAGCAATCTGCACACACACAGCATTTACTATTTTAAAAGGAATCAATACTGTTTCTATTGAACTGCATCTGCTGCATTTTTCTGGTCATTAATATATCTACCTTGTTCATCATATTTATCTTTGTACTTTACATTGCGGACATTTATTCATGGAAATGAACTTATGGATTAAAAAATGTTTCACAGCTTGTTTCTATGGATATTCTGTGACACATAACCTTATTAATACATTTTTTATTATTAATACAGTTTAAATGATCATTTTATTTGATGTACCTTATGCTGCAGGTTAGCAATGACCTTGTCTGATTGCCTGAGCAGCTCCTCCAATTCCCTGCACTTCTCATTTCGATTGGACAGCTTCTTAGCCAATCGTTCATTCTTCTCTTTGGCCTCACCCAGTTGCCTCAGTGTTGAAGGTGACTCCACCTCTACTGTCTGAGTGACATACTGCAGGAGGAAATAGCCAGGGCAAAGCCACTTTCAGACCATCAGCAGTGATTTTTAAAAAATCAGGCATGATTACACTTACAAAGCAATCCTTATTTCCATGTAGCTACAAAATAGAGCCATAAAAACATATTTCTGATTTTGTGTATTAATAATGCTTATGGGGGGGGTTCTGGTTCTGACCGTTTCTATTCATCAGGGTCAGGCCCATCACACATGTGAGCCTTAATAGTCAGTAATCATGTTTGAAAGCATAGAGAACACAGAAAAGTTCTAACTAGCTTCCCTTATGAGTTTCATGATCAATTGGTCATACTGCTGCACTGACCCAGAATTATGTAGGTTTGTTTTGGCCTTGCCTGCTTTTACACTGTGGTAATCTTTTTGACTTGGTAGGCACCCTTATCTAGCCAACTACACGTACAAGCCAAGACAGAAGCAATAATTGCCGCATTACATAGACACCAGAATGGCTCATGCGTTTACGTGTGGGTTTGTGGGTGGGTCTGCAAGGATTCCTCTTAGGTAGGGAAATCACCAAGCAAAATTACAAACATCAAACCAAAGTGGGTGATGACTTGGTTCTGTTTGGTATAGAAGACATGTTAGCTGCTACCTTGACCACGGGCTCTTTGCCGCGCTCCTTGTCCAGCTCCAGTTGCAGCTCCCTCAGTCTCTCCTCCCTCCTCCGGAGCTCCTCCCCGCGCCTCCACTCGGCCTGCTCGCTCCTGCGCTCCAGGAGGGACAGCTGCTCCCCGCGCTGCTGCAGGGAGGTCTCCAGCTGCTGAACACGACTCCGCAGTGTCTCATTCTCCTGGAGCAGGAGCACAGCGGCCTGAATCATCCTCAATGCCAAACACAGCCAGGACTCTCACTCCCAACACTGCCAGGACTCTAATGCCAAACACAGCCAGGACTCTTAATGCCAAACACAGCCAGGACTCTCAATGCCAAACACAGCCAGGATTCTCACTCCCAACACTGCCAGGACTCTTAATGCCAAACACAGCCAGGACTCTTAATGCCAAACACAGCCAGGACTCTCACTCCCAACACTGCCAGGACTCTTAATGCCAAACACAGCCAGGACTCTTAATGCCAAACACAGCCAGGACTCTCAATGCCAAACACAGCCAGGATTCTCACTCCCAACACTGCCAGGACTCTTAATGCCAAACACAGCCAGGACTCTTAATGCCAAACACAGCCAGGACTCTCACTCCCAACACTGCCAGGACTCTTAATGCCAAACACAGCCAGGACTCTTAGTGCCAACACAGCCAGGATTCTCACTCCCAACACAGCCAGGACTCTCAATGCCAAACACAGCCAGGCCTCTTAATGCCAACCCAGCCAGGATTCTTACTCCCAACACAGCCAGGATTCTCAATGCCAAACACATCCAGGACTCTCAATACCAAACAGATCCATGACTCTCAATACAGTAGGTGGCACATTTTGATGACAGGAGCAGTGTGAAGTGTCTTGTCCTGAGGACATATAGCAGGTGGCCCGTTTTGACGACAGGAGCAGCAGTGCAGGAGTCTGACCTTGATGAGCATGGAGCTGGACTGGGATGGGATGACTGACAGCTGCTGCAGGAGGCCCTGAGTCACACTCAGACTCTGTTTCAGGCTCTCGTTCTCAGCTGACAGGCAAAGCACTCGCTTCTCAGAGTCTGTCACTCCCTAAAAAGAGAGAAAAAAATGAATAATAGTTTCTTTACAGGATATTCATTCATTCATTCATTCATTATCCTAACCTGCTTATCCTGAACAGGGTTGCAGGGGGGCTGGAACCTATCCCAGCATACATTACATTACATTACATTACATTATTAGCATTTGGCAGACACTCTTATCCAGAGCAACGTACAGTTTATTAGCAGGAGACAATCCTCCCCTGGAGCAATTCAGGGTTAAGGGCCTTGCTCAAGGGCCCAACGGCTGTGCGGATCTTATTGTGGCTACACTGGGATTCGAACACCCAACCTTGCCTGCCCCAGTCATTTACCTTAACCACTACGCTACAGGCCACCCCTAAATACATTGGGCGAAAGGCAGGAATACACCCTGGACAGGTCGCCAGTCCATCGCAGGGCACACACACCTTTCACTCACACACTCATACCTACGGGCAATTTAGACTCTCCAATCAGCCTAACCTGCATGTCTTTGGACTGTGGGTACCCAGAGGAAACCCACGCAGACAAGGGGAGAACATGCAAACTCTGCACAGAGAGGCCCCGGACGATGGGGATTCGAACCCAGGACCTCCTTGCTGTGAGGCGGCCCGTGCCGCCCTTTACGGGATATTCATCCTTTTTATTATCCTTTACAGGATATTCAAAAGCCCCATTAAAATTAGCTCTGTTAAACTTTTCAAGAATTGATTGCAAATTATACCATCTTTAAAGGCAACATTAACATTAACTGTGATATCCCTGCATAAGCTTGGTTGAAGGCCAGCACACTGCTGTTTGGAGTGACGTACAGATTCAGCTCTCAGTCTGGCCAGCTCATCCTCTCGCTCCTTGATGCAGTGCTTCAACTCGTCGATCTGCAGACAGCAAATGTTGGAAATCAGCTCAACACTGTAAAGGTGTCTCAATGTGCTTATACCCTGTCTGTACATGAGCTTTGTATGTACCAGTTATATGGGCAGATGAATGTGAGAGATACAGTGCCTTTTCTCTACCTGGTGATGATAAGGTAAGTGTTCTTTATCTGCTAAAGGAAAGGTGTGTGTGCGCGTGTATGTGTGTGTATGCATGTGTGCGTGTGTCTGTGAGTATGTGTGAGTGTGTGTGTGTGTGTGTGTCTGTGATTGTGTTTGCATGGCAGTGTATGTGTGGCTGTGTATGTGTGTGCATGTGTGTGTGTTCTTGTGAGTGTGTGCGTGCATATGTGTATGCGTGTGTGTGTGTATGTATGTGTGGCAGCGTATGTGTGTATGTGTGTGTGGCAGTGTATGTGTATGTGTGGCGTGCATATGTGTGGCGTGCGTGTGTTTATGTGTGCATGTGTGCGTGTGTGGCAGTGTATGTGTGTGTGTGTGTTTGTGAGTGTAGTACCATACCTGTTGCTGGAAGGCCTGCACACGAGAGTGTCGGTCCTGGTCTTTCTGCTCCAGCTCTGTGTGCAGAGAGCGCAGCTCCCCCTTCAGCTGAGACCGCTCTCCCTGCAAGCCGCACAGAGACTCCACCAACTTATGCAGTCCTCCCTGGGCCCCTGGGGCAGCATCACACTCACCTGAAACAATGTAATCACCGCTGTCAGCTCCATAACACTGAGCCTGGACACATCATACCTGATCACACCACCAATCATCAACATCATCGCTACCACCAGCTCCATAACACTGAGCCTGGACACATCATACCTGACCACACCACCAATCATCAACACCATCGCTACCACCAGCTCCATAACACTGAGCCTAGACACATCATACCTGACCACACCACCAATCATCAACACCATCACTACCACCAGCTCCATAACACTGAGCCAAGACACATCATACCTGATCACACCACCAATCATCAACATCATCGCTACCACCAGCTCCATAACACTGAGCCAAGACACATCATACCTGATCACACCACCAATCATCAACACCATTGCTACCACCAGCTCCATAACACTGAGCCTGGACGCATCATACCTCACCACAACAATTCACCACCAATCATCAACACCATCTCTACCACCAGCTCCATAACACTGGAGTGTGGATTTATCATAACTGACCATATCACTTCACCACCAATCATCAACACCATAGCTCGGTCAGGTCCATAACACTTTGCTTGGATTTATTATAACTGACCACATCACTTCACCACATCAACAGCATCTCTACCACCAGCTCCATAACACTGAGTCTGGCCATGTCATTACTGACCACATAATTAGACAACCATTACCATCATAATCCTATTCGCCAAACCTGAACAATCAGTGCTACCTTTTTAATCAAAGTTTAACAAGACCTGGGAAAGGATGGTTTTAGAAATCAATGCCACATACAGTAATAAAGTGCTTATGCAGGGGCAGCATGTGTAACAGGACAGAGGTGACATCTGAGAAAAGGACTGAGGAGCTCTGTGATGCCTGAGAAAAGCCAGGACTGAGGAGCTCTGTGATGCCTGAGAAAAGCCAGGACTGAGGAGCTCTGTGATGCCTGAGAAAAGCCAGGACTGAGGAGCTCTGTGCTGGCTCTGTGTGAGTGGAGCCTGCTGCATATTTGTCGACACCTTGCTGGAGTGGTTACGCATTTAATCAACCATCTCTTTTAATGATTTATGTCTGCTGTCAAGAGTCCTTTTCATTTCATGGGCTGCACACCAGCCAAAAAGGAGAGTCATTTAAGCTTTGCAATGTTGTACAGTGATTTAAGGGTTAAACGACTACAAGTAACCAAAAATATATATCATATCTCATATCTGGGATAAACAACAATCCCACTCTTTGAATATTGCATGGAATATTCTGAGAAGTGAAGTTCAGTATGAAATGTATGTGCAGTTTTCCTGTTTTTGGTTTCTGCTTAATGAGGTATTAACTACAATGAAATTATTACAAAGAAAAACACGTAATATGGGAACCAACAGAATTTAACTATACATTTTGGTTCCAAATATTTCAAAAAGTGTACTAAAATACATTTATAAATAGAAAAGAGTTGGAACATCCAAATGTATACATCATCCATTCACATTATATTAATAAATGGAAGTTACAGTCTGAGTTACAGATTCACTCTATCTGAGGATCAAAACTAAAAGGTGATTAAAAAGTAACATAATAAAGCAGACCAAGGAGCAGCAGGTCAAAGCGTGATAAAGTTCACCAGTTATACACAGAGGAATGTGTTCAACAAACATTTTCTGTTTTAGGCTCATAGTAATGCTACAGATTTATGGGAATGTTGAGATGTAACACCAGATTTTCTCAAATTCGCTATTGGCAAAGGAACCTTTGAAAGATGGCATCTGCACGGACAGGTTCAGAGCAGATATACTTGCAAAAATCTGATAAAAACATGTAGATTAAATGTGTCGACATTCATCAAACAAACTATGAAGATCTGTCATGCACGTGTTTTCCCTAGTACAAAAGCTATAGCTCACCTGAGCTGATATATCTCTGATGAAGTATACACTGTAGTTATTGACAGAAGCAAACCTTTCAGGCATTTCAACTCATTTTAACATGGCCATCCATTATACAGCTGACCAGCAGCGCTTCCCAACTCGCAATCAATCTCCCACAACATCACCACCAGCTCTCCGGTGCACAAGGGCTATTTATAGCATAGAACGGCCTGGCCATGTGTGGGGCCAGCACGTGCAGAGGTGCTGTGAGCTCATTTTCGTAAGACACGAGGCACTCACAAGAATGCATGATTTATTCATAACAAAAGCTACTGAGTCACCCTAAGTCTAGGGAAGAGCCATGGGCAGCTATCAGATATTTTTACAACAAAAATAGAGGGAAGGAGAAAGGGAAAGAAAGAGAGAGAGTGCCTGTGTGTGTGTGTGTGAGAGAGAGAGAGAGAGAGAGAGAGAGAGAGAGAGAGAGAGAGAGAGGGAGAGGGAGAGTGAGAGAGAGAGAGGGAGAGAGGGAGAGAGATGGAGGGTGCAGAGTAGTGGTTGTTGAAGATCCATTATTGGAAAACTCCTTTCTGTCATACCATACTGAATCTATACTTCACTAATTTATCTGAAATTTGCATTTATACAATCAGCTAATGAGCATCGGTAGTTCTCAGGATTGTTTACCTTATATTTTCATTGTTAGATATTTTATATATTTTGTATTTAAAAAAATTTCCATAATATTCCTGACTCACAATTTTTAGAACTGTTTACTCTGCATTCGTTGGTCTTCCAAATCTGGCTCTTACTCAATCAAGCCATCTAATCATTGGGTCTCCACTTCTGGTATACTGATTTATGGTGAGTTGTTTTGAATAAAATGGCTGTGATGAATCACTCTTGTGGGGGAAGCTACATAAGAGATACTAAATACATTAATATATATTTTGTGACACATTAGTCATGGTTAAGCAATGTGAATGTACTATACACTTTAAAGTAAGCTTCCCCGACCCATATTCTCAAAAGGCACTACTTATTTCTATTATTATTATTATTATTATTATTATTATTATTGTTGTTGTTGTTGTTGTTGTTATTGTTATTTTTGTTATTATTACTACTATGTCTAAGTAAATTATGATACCTACTTTGAGCCCTAGGTGACCTTTCGCATCTGGTCCAAGACAGATTTCCAAAGGAATACAGACAGTTTAAGGTCAGTAATATCACTGCTGTTTTACATAGTCTGAGGTTAATCTGTAAATACACATTGATCTCTCCTTTTAATTTGAAATTACTTTTCAAATTTAAGCAATGAATAATTTATCCGCCAAACTCTCAGTTCCTAAATTTTGCATCTTAACCATGCTACCTAATTATGCAGCAGGACTTTTAGTCACATTTCCATCCTGTCTGGATTTATATGAAAGTTTGGGAGATTGGGACAATTATGAATGTTCTTAGAAACAATTCCCAAAGCTTATCCAAAAAGAACATACTTTCTGAAGACAAAAGAAAAATTACAAGTCTCGAGTTTCAGGAACTGATATCATCCCTTGATTCCCTATGCGGTTCCTGTCACATCTCTTTAGAACAACTGCTGACAACACTCTTTTTTATGTCTTTCAATACTAACACATCCTTCAGCCCAAATCAGTATTCAACTTTTCTTATCATGAATGATACCCATATCAATATCACGTATCATTTACTGTACTGTAATGTTAAAGGATCCAGAACTGAAATCATGCTAGGAATATTAAATGCTACGTCTACAATATCTATGAAGTATATGCAAAAGAGCTCAATGCTCATTTTCTCTCCCCCGCTTCCTCCACTCCCTCCCATCTTCACCCTGCCCTCACCCTCAGTCTCCAGCAGGGGGCTCTGCTGCAGGGCGATGGCCTCCTCCAGGCTGTCGATGACGGTGCTCTTGTCCCTCAGACGCTGGCGGTAGGAGGCGCGCAGGGCCTTGACCTGGCGGCGGTGCTGGACCCGGTGCCGCCTCAGCTGCACGCGGTACTGCTCGGCCTGCTGCTGCATCTGCTGCAGGTGGGAGTACTGCTCCAGGAAGCTCAGCAGGTGAGACATCACCGCCACCAGCGGCGACTCAGCAACCTGGGCACGGCAAGGTGATCCACCTTTACAACCCATCAGCCCACCTTTACAACCCATCTGCCCACCTTTACAACCCATCAGCCCACCTTTACAACCCATCAGCCCACCTTTACAACCCATCAGCCAACCTTTACAACCCATCTGCTCACCTTTACAGCCCATCTGCCCACCTTTACAACCCATCAGCCCACCTTTACAACCCATCAGCCCACCTTTACAACCCATCAGCCCACCTTTTCAACCCATCTGCTCACCTGTACAACCCATCAGCCCACCTTTAAAACTCATCAGCCTACCTTTACAACCCATCTGCCTACCTTTACAACCCATCTGCCCACCATTAAAACTCATCTGCTCATCTTTAAAACTCATCAACTCTTCATTAAAAGTCATCAGGCCTAGAGTTATATACAAACTGTCCTAAACTGCTAACTTGAGCCAGGCTCATAACCTTTGGATCCTGGTGCAGGAAAGTCAGTAGCACATTATTACCCATTTGTTCAACTTATACTAGCAATGGGTGAGTGAGGCACCATGAGATCCAAAATGGGTGAGGCTTCTGTTTGCTGTCATCACTGAAACCATGCAAGCTTTGCTCTGATGGCAAAATGGTACGATTGGTGCAAATGAGTGAGTAACTGCTCATGTACCATGACAGTCACATCATACAGCACAGAGAGTTTACCTTTCCACCCATTTCCTGTGGAACATGAGAAGACCTCCTCTTCTCTGCCTCCTGCTTAAAAGATAGGAAGGCTGACAGCGGGGTGCTGGCTACAGCCCCAGGGACTTCTTCATCGCCTTCATCTTCTTCACTGAGCGACAGGCCATCACTGTCACTGCTACTACCTGAATGGAAACATATTATTATTATTATTAAGTAGTAGCAGTATTTGTACAGGATAGACGGTAGTACAGTAGAAACAGTACACTATTAAGTGAGCTGATAAAGTATGTAATCGATAACCCATACTGCCAGAGTCAGACTGCCGGGCACACCCCCTTCTTCTCAAACTGGGGGTGTGGCCATTTTTCCTCCTGCTCCCTGTTTCCATGGAAACATGCCCAGGTTCCTGATCATTCCAAGAGAGGGAGAGAGAGGGAGAGAGAGGGAGAGACAAGTGAATTAAGAAAAAAATAAAAAAGAAAAGACACCAACTGGCGGTTTATCGCTGAATATCACATGCAGAAGAAGCATTCACATAATACAATGCAATGTAAAATATAGCAATGTTGACATAAAACATGACTATCATTTGCCGCTGTGTGCAGTCCTCTCCTTTTCTACCATCTATAATCAGGTCATTTCCCCTGTTCTGTTTGATAGCAACATTTGGGTTAAATGCAGCTAATCAATGACACATGTATTTTTTTCAGCAACCTCATTCAAGGATTAATATCTTCAATTAGATGATTTAAAATCCTGACAAAGGAAGAGACGAAAAGGAGGAGCAGAGGGCTATCAGATTGTTTTCAGGGTACATACTCTACATACCCCCGCGCTGGCTCCTCCTGGGCCCTCCTCCTCCAGGGCTGCCTCCTCCTCCTTCTTGAAGACGGAGTAGAAGATATAGACCAGCAGGGAGTAGAAGGCATACATCTCCACACACGCTCAGGCCCTCTGAAGAGACAGTGAGAATAAACACAGCAGGTACGTGCTGAAACAGGAGAGGGGGAAGGCTGCCGAGACCAGGGGGGCTGACGATGCTCCTTCCCAAATTCCTCAATCCGTTCCTCCCAAACAGACCACACCGTCACGGGCGCCGGTTCCGAAACCACCCTTTCTCCCTCAAACGGACCAGGGACAGATCGATACCTCCACGACGGCCTGTGCCATCTGCATTTTGCTGGTTCAGCCGATCTTTGCGAAGGTCATCCCTTTGTTCCTTCCTCCTCCCCCCTTCTTATTGGGGGAAACTGACATCCATCTGATTTCGGTGCTCCTTTTCCTCCACCTCTAGCCCCGGCGTGACAAAATACCCTCGCCGATGACTGTTCTTCTCCTGGCCACCCCCCGCTCTCTCTCCTCATCACATCTTCCCCGTCTCAACACCAGCGCTCCCACACACCTCTTCTCTGCAGCAGCAGCATCCCGGCACTGTGCTGCCAACAGCTCTGGCTGCTACAACGCACCCCCCCCCCCCTCCCCTCACTCTCTCTCCCTCCCTTCCTGCTCCATCCACAGGCTGCAGCTGCATCGAGCATGCTCAGTGCATCTTCCCTCTCCTCTGCAGTGCCAGAGGCAGCCATGGAGATTGATGAGATTCCTGCTCCATGCTGTCAGGTGTCCTGCCTCAGTACAGGGTTGTAGCCAGAGACAAACAGGACACAGCTATCTCGAAAGCAGTGTCTGTGAGCCCTTTTCATCCTTTTATTTGACCGTTGTTGTTAGACACAGGTGCTCACAAGTATGGAGAAACAGCCTAGCACAGCAGGAGTTTGACGCTGTGACTGAGGGAGAGGGCAGGAAAGCTAAGCACTCTATTATCTTCTTAGACAGCCACTGAGGTGGACATGTAAACAATCGCTGTGGTAACCATGAGATCATTAAGAAAATGTTGATACAGACATTCCACATGATACAGACATTCCACAATTCACTCAGAGAAAATACAGTTTAGTCAAGAATTGATTGTGTAATTGACAGGATAAATTAATTAATTCAATAACTGTTTCAAAAACACAATAATTACCACAATAATGACAGTTTTCAAGGTTTTTATATTTACATAATTGTTCTACGACTTGAATTCCATTCTGTAGCAAACAGCCAATGTTGTCCTGGTTGTATAAAACTCCAGACTGATGAATCTCCTGATAACCCTAATGTAGAACAGAGAATTACAGTGCGCATACCCTGACCAAAAAAGCCTGTAGTAGTTTTCAAATAAATCTTTAAGCCATTTCCATCATTCCACAACATGTGTAACTGCAGAGATGAAAAGCAGAATGTTTCCAAGCATTTCTTTTCACTTTTAACAACAATCAAAACACAGAAATGTCAAACCCATTTTTAAAATATCGCTAAGAAATCAAAGAAGGGAATATTTCGAGAAATTAACCTTCTGGTTAAAGCAGAAAATCGCAAGAGATTTAATGGTAAAATATGACCAACTGCTAATTAATTCAAACAAAAGTGATTCATAGTTTTCCATAAAATAAAAATCTAAAAATGATATACATAACTGGTCTCAGTACTATGCATACAAAATATAATTATCTTATTGAATTCTGTCCTGAATTGGAGATTGGTGGAAGCAGCCCAGGATGACTACGTAAGTGCTGACCTCGGCACAACCCCTTTTCTTCTGCAACTGAACAGAAGGCCGGGTTCGCATCATCCCCTCCCTGCCTGGCCACATGGGGCTGACTAATGCACTAATGCCCATAGGCTCTGTTGTAGCACTAGCTATAAGAATGAGAGATGATATCACCAGGAACTGGCTCAAATCAGCTTCACATGCAGTCCATACTGTTTCAAATGTAATATTTCTGTTTCAAACAGTTCAAAATTAAATGGTATGCACTGTACATAAACTGAATAATTTCTCCCCTCTCTACTAAAGTTAATGCGTGGTGAGATGCAAAATGCAAAATGTCTGCTAACTGTGCATCATCAAGGTGGGTGCTACACATTGGTGGTGGCTGAGGTGAGTTTCCCCTCTTCTCTGTGAAGCACTTTGAGAAAAGAATTATATAAATGTAATCAATGATCATTATTGTGTTGGTTATACCATTCAATCTCTCAAAGCGCCACAACCTAAAAACAGCAAATATTTGTTGTATCTCAATTATAATCTTAACCCTCATAACCTTGGCATCAATGTTTTAATTAACAGTAGTGTATTCCGTATTTTCTGTTATTTCATGTCTTTGTGTGTGTGTGTGTGTGTCAAAGGTACATGAAGACCTAACCATGCAATCAAAATGTTATTGATCTTGAATGTTCAGCTAACAGCAGCCATGACACCATGCCAGGGCTTGGATGCTACCACTTATATGTGACTGTGACTTCAGGCTAACCGTCACTGCCACTACCCATGAGCAATGTGGAGAATGTGGCGAAAACTGGGCACTGCTGAAACAGAGATAGTGTGCTCATAACACTGGTGGAAATTGTGTGATCCGATCAGCAGTATACCTCACAAGCACTGTGTGTACTAGTTGGTCTCAGTGCTGTGCCTCAAAGGTTTTTTTTATATTGTCTACATGTAAATACTGACATATCAGAAACTGTTTTCAAAATCACAGCAGTACACTGAAAGGGCTTGAATACATTTTATTCTGACATCGACAGCCTAGTGGAGGAAGACCCAAGGATCATGTGCCTCTTTCTCAGAACAATAGCTTGCTTTATGTTGAAATGCATTTGGAAACAATGCCTTCCACTCCACCCTCCCTTTAGCCAAGGGCTCTGTCAGCATCATGCATTTCAATTTCTATTCATTACACTGCAGCAGTTGTGTGCTTCTCATTCAAATACCACTTTAAATGTTTACTTGGGTCAATGTATAGGGGAAGTGATTTAGGTTTTACCACGGAACAGGTCGCACATACATTGCATTTGTGGCCACTGTGTCCATGATATGAGTGTCCACCAGGGGGCATCAAAGGGATTAGTTTGAGGGAAATGACACCTGAAGCCAGTTCAACCCAACCTCTGAAGGTCCAGCAGGTACCTGCCCAGTGCTTTTTTAGTGGACAGGCACCCAATCGCCATCAGTCCTTTCAGCAGACACTTCAGAACACCTTCCGCAGCCCCAGGAGCAACCAGAGAGGTGAAAGCCTTGGCCCCAGGCACAGGGGCCACAAGTGCCGGCAGGCTGAGGGCCACGCTCCCCAAGGCTCCAGCCACATTGGCTGTGAACAGGCAGACAGTTAGCGAGCAGCACAGCGACGAAAGCGCAGAACAGCGCGACATCACCACCAGGGTCTCCAGGGACAGCCAGTCGTGGAGCCCCAGAAGAGACGCAGAGCCCAGCAACAGCACGTGGGCGGTGGAGTGGTCCTGGCTCAGCCACAGGAAGCCGAAAGACACCAGCGCCGGGCTCAGAACTGCCCCTGCCCACTCCAATTCCCCCTGGACACAGAGCACAGCTGCGCAGGAGAGGGGCAGAGAGCAAAGAGCTGCAGAGCTGCCCACGAGGAAGAAGCCCACTGCTGGAGCCCTGTGGTCCTACAGCAAGCACACAGCAAAGCCCTCAGTGTCATTTACACAATCATTTCATAACATAACCACACTCACTTCAGATAAAACAATTTACACAATCATTTCATAACATAACCACACTCACTTCAGATAAAACAATTTACACAATAATTTCATAACATAACCACACTCACTTCAGATAAAACAATTTATGATTCCAACCAGCCTTAACTACAAAACAAGACATTTTGGAGGATCATTTGAAAATTACCTTAAAAAGTTGAAAAGCTGCATGCAACGCAAAGAGTGACAGAGTGATGTTAGATAATGCAGCAATCCACTGGTTTGGGCTGACATCCATCAGGAATAAGCTTCACCTGAGTTACATGATTAATATGCAGCATTTAATTGGCAGTTGACATTGTCTAAATAATGCTCTCATAAAAAAAAAAAAAAGATGCTGAAATTTACATGTGCCTTCTTGGATTTCAGTCAAAATTAGATTATAAAATACGTAAGATACTTGTTCAATTGAATTAGCACACATCCATACGGGAGGACCATATAACTGTAAAAAAGTACTGTAAAAAAGTACAATATCCCACTGTGTAAATCGGCCTGCGTATCACGCTGTACGTGCTGGAAAATTAACAAAGATAATTTTCAAATAGTTTGAAGAACATTCCTTCATTGACTTTAATTGTTAATAAATGAAAGCAAAAACGTGGCCCATGTTATAGAGCAGGTCCTTGTGAGTACAATAAAAACAATATATTGTTTTTACCATTTATGGTTATCAAACTGTAGGTCTCGAAATTAGTAGATATGATACCCCAAAAGTGGAGTGAATAATGTGTTTTTTTCCTCAAAAGTATATCAATGGTCATTACTGCAGGATCGCATTATGAGTGTCATGAGTGAGAGGTCGAGATTGAAAATAAGCCATTTCCCCACAGAAATACACACAATAAGCTACTAACCTGTCCTACAGGCTGGTAAACATTACTCACGGTAAAAATTTCGTTATGGCAATAACAGAGCAGCAGGAACTTCAGCGGACATTGAAGTTTATGCAGCACCCTACAGGTACGCTCGTTCTTCAGCCTGTCCGACGACCGATATGCATAAGTTGACTAGCTATCTCCGTCAATTGAATTGAATCAATTAAAAAGCTCCACATTGATGCACATAAATCACGAACAAAGAATGCAAAGTGAGATCGGTTAACCGGAACAACGCTGATTTTTGTCCGATGCACATAACCTGTCAAATAGGCTAGCTATCTAGCAAACGTAAAATAAAAAATAAAAAATAAAAAATAAAAAACATCGATTTGCAGTTTTGTCATTCAATGGTAGCCAGGCGTGAACGTAGGTATAGATAGGGTAAATTATCGATCAAATGATAACTTATTATAGGAACTTTTATAGCGTCCCTGAAAGCCCTGAGTTAAATAGCAAAACTAACAGTATCAAGACCGTTCTTCTTTTTCTTCTTCTTCTTTGGTGAGGTTTATCGGTTGTGGAAAACAATTTGTGCATTACCGCCACCTACTGCATGTATTAGGTTATCTCGAATTATACGATCACTGAGCACTATATTAGGAACACCTGGACACCTACTTTATTTATTTTATTTTATTTTTTATTTTTTGCACAATAGCAAAGACAGACAACAAAAAAAGAGATTATCACAGTTTAAAATGTGCAAGGTGAGACATGAAACCCTACTGGGCTTATATGGGAGCCTCACCCAAGAGACACAATGGTCAGAAACCATTGCATACAAATTATAGAAAAAAGAACTACAAAATCAACTATTATTTAAAGCAATCAAAGATAATTATAATTGAGAACAATAACTCAGTATACAATATTTATACAGAATATAAAATGAAGAAAGAGATAAAGAGAGAGAAAGAAAGAAAGTGTGAAAGAGTGAAAGAAAGAAAGAAAAATACATGTAAGATACACAATACAAAATAAAAGCAATAATAAAGTAAAACAATGAAGTAAAACAACCAGTCCCACCAGAATTATGCTTCAGGCCACCCCCGGGCCGCAGCAAAGAGTCCACCAGGGCGCACCCACATCCCGTCCCTGACAGCCAGGGGAACAGGATGTGGGCCCACCCCAACAAACTCCTCGCCACAGCCCGAAAACGGCCCACCGCACAACTCCGGAAGCACTGAACAACTTAACAGATAAGACAAATTATTACAAAGTTGCTGTTACATTACTGATGAGGTAATTTTTTAGACTCTTCTTAAAGGATGATAAATAGACTATTTTTTTTATAGTCGGGTAATTGATTCCAAAGACAAGGACCCTGATATCGCAAAGTAAATTGACCAAGAGTAGTTCTAAAGAAAGCAGTATGGAGATCAGAAGACTGTCTTGTGGCATAACTGTGAACTTGGTTGTTGGAAAAGAATATATTACAGAAACTAGGAGGCAAGAGATTCATTCGTTGCTGGAAAACAAATAAGCAGACTTGATACACATTTATATCATAAACATTCATAATTGCAAGTTTTTGGAACAGAGGTTTCGAGCTAGCCCGTGGTTCAGAAAAAGTAGCTATTCTAACAAATCGCTTTTGTAATGTAAAAAGGTGTCTAAGGTTTGATCTGTAGGTGCTTGCCCATACTACATTACAATAGGAAAGAAAAGGATAAACTAAGGTGTAATACAGAGAAATAAGAATTTTTCTAGGTAAGACATGTCTTATCCTGCTGATGATACCAATATTCTTGGAAACTTTGTTGCAGATAAATGATATATGTTTTTTCCAATTTAGATTTTCGTCAATGTAGACTCCTAAAAACTTGGCGGACTGCACTCTGTCTAATGAATGATTAGATATGTAGACCTCTTTATTAAGGGTTGTTTTTTGTCTATTCTTTGGTATGACCAGCATATAAGATGTTTTTTTGATGTTGAGTGATAATTTATTTTTTTGGAACCAGAGATGTACTTTACTAAGCTCAGTGTTAGTTTTACTAATCAGGTCTTCACAATTTCTATCAGACAAGAACATATTAGTATCATCAGCAAAAATTATAAAAAACATATTTTTGGCAACCAAATATAAATCATTAACATAAATAATAAAAAGCAGCGGACCAAGTACTGAACCTTGTGGTACACCACATGTTAAGTTCTTATAGCTAGATTCAGTACCATTCCATGAGACAAACTGTTTGCGATTTGTTAGATAGTCACAGAACCATTTGAGCTCAGTCCCCCCAATACCATATAGTTGCAGCTTCTTTGCCAGAATATCATGATCAACGGTATCGAATGCTTTAGATAGATCAATAAAAACGCCAATAGTAAATTCATTATTATCCTTGAGAATCGATCAATTAGTTGTACCAGAGCCATCGCTGTAGAATGTTTTTCCCTAAATCCATATTGACGAGTGTATAAAAGATTGTGTTCATTAAGAAAAGCTGTTAATCTATTGTACACAATTCTTTTGAGTACTTTGGTCAGACAAGGCAGAATAGATATTGGTCTGTAATTTGAGAATTTAGACATCTCATCAGATTTATATACTGGGATAACTCTGGCCCACTTGAGTTGATCGCGACAACGGCCTGTGGAAAGAGAACAATTCAATATGTGAAGAAGAGGTTTCATTATTACAGGTAAGCATTGTTTGAGAAGACTAGGCTTCAGACCATCATGACCAGCTCCCTTAGGTTTGAGCTGGGATACAATGTCCTCTAGCTCTGACATCTCAATCAGACTGAACTTGAATTGTTTAGGTGTCTGTATGTCAGGGAATTACATAGAGCTATGAGGTATACAATCAGCCAGTAGAGGTCCAATATTGACAAAAACGTCATTAAATCCATCAGCAATTTTTACAGGATCAGTTATTGACTTATTTCCCTGTCTATCTTGAAATTCTTGACACAATATTGCATTGGAAGGAGTCTTATTCATAATCTCTTTAATAATTGACCATGTTGTTTTCATATTGTTACTAGACTCTGTAAGTTTAGTTTCATAATGATGTCGCTTGGCAATTCGTAGGAGATGATTAAGTTTATTCCTATAAGAGGAATACAACTTGAGATTCAAAGGAGATGGGATGGTAAGGTATGCTTTATAAAGGTTGTGTTTTTTTCTTATGGATTTCTTTAGCCCTTTTGTGAGCCATGATGTAGGTTTTCTTTGACACCTTTTTGTTTCCTGGTAAGGGAATGCAATATCAAAAAGTTTGAAAAATAATTGGAAAAATATATCATATGCTTTCTGGGCATCTCCCTCCATCTCCACTGAATGCCATGGACTTTCATTCAATGACAAAATGAATCTTTTAATATTGGACTGACTGAAGTTTCTAAATACTGCCACTTGTTTGCAGTTTTTGGGAGGAGTAATCTGTGCTAGATGGAACATAGGGAGGTGGTCAGATAGATCTGCAAATAGAACACCTGATATGCCAGGATCATCAGTTGAGTTACTAAATATATTATCAATTAAGGTTTTGTTTGTAGCTGTCATTCTTGTAGGTTTGGTGATGATAGGATAGAAGGCAGAGGCACTCAGATGGTCAGCAAAAGCGCAGGATTGGGGGTGCATTAGATTTATATTAAAGTCACCCAAGAGATACCAACTTTTGTTCACTGATAAAATTTTGCTCAAAGTAGTGGTAAGACATTTAATAAATGAGTTTTGATTGGAGTTAGGAGGCCTATAAATGCAACCAATTATAACATTGTTCTGCTGGATACCAGTAATAAGTTCAATGAATATAGCTTCAGCATCCTGGCCTCGTGAAATTTCTAGGTCAGGGCGAAGAGAGAATTTAAGTTGATCCTGCAGAAATAGGGATACGCCACCACCAATCCTGTCTTGCCTGTAACAAGGAATATGATTATAGCCTTGAATGTTAAAAAGAGACACTTTCTCACTAGTTAACCATGTTTCTGTTAGGGCAATTACCTTGAATTGTATGGAAAATAAAGAAAGATAATTGGTGAGATCATCAATCATACTTATTCATGCAATTATCTAATCAGCAGTGCAATGCATAAAAGCATCCAGATACGGGTCAGGAGCTTCAGTTAATGTTCACATCTACCATCAGAATGGGGAAGAAATGTGATCTTGGTGATTTCAACCGTGGCATGATTGTTGGTGCCCGAAAGGCTGGTTTGAGTATTTCTGTAACTGCTGATTTCCTGGAATTTTCAAATGCTACAGTCTCTACTCAGAGTTTACTCAGAATGGTGTGAAAAACTAAAAAGATCCAGTGACTGGCACTTCCACAGACAGAAACGCCTTGTTGATGAGAGAGGTCGAAGGAGAAGGGCCAGACTGGTTGAAGCTGACAGGAAGGTGACAGTAATGCAAATAACCACACATTACAACAGTGGTATGTAGAAGAGCATCTCTGAACACACAACGCATCAAACTTCTAACTGAATTGGCTACAGGAGCAGAAGACCAAAAAGTCTAAAGAATATGTCTAATAAATACCTAATACAGTGCTCTCTGAATGTACATGGAAGGTGTTGATGGTCAGTCCCATTCTCCTGTGTGCAGTTACAGCTGCTGAGAGTGTTGTGTGGTGCCTCTGGTGTGTGGGCTGCCAGGGCTCAAGCATTGGCATGTATCTGTAGCTCAGTGATATCCTCTGAGGCTGCTTGTAACCTCCTGATGTTGAAGATACACACTGACACATACAGTGACACAAAAACAAGATAATTAATGAATACCTTGAATATTAAATGAGTAGATTAATTAATTTTAAAAAGTTACCAAGGAGACCCTCAGCTCTGCATCACATTCCATAGAAAATGAATACGGGTCCATTTGGACCCATGTGGTGCGTTCTAGGGGTATTCAATATGTTGTGCATTCTAGGGTTACGTGGAGTCACCATTTAGGGGTGGGGTGTTACGTCCTCTTCCTGCTGCCCTAGTCGCTGTGTGCAGTTTGGTGTGCTGTGTGTTTAACTTTGATTGGCGGCACCTGTGGGGAAGACCTTTGAAAGAGGAACAGCTACTATCGGGGTTCCACGCTGCCTATATTTCTTTGTTTGGTCATCTGTGTCTCCGTTTTATGTTGCGACCGGCCAGGGGGGCTGGCTGTAACAGTAATCAAAGGATAGTCCTACGTAACTAACTACTGTCAAATCTCAACAATCAAGAAAACTCTACACTGTCACAGCAAAACTAGGAGTCATCTATATTTAACTTGGCAAACTTAGCTGGCTCATTACTCAAAACCTTTAAGACTGGACCACGGCTAAAATGTAAATTGGAGACTTGCGATATTTTTTGCTACCCCATCTGTTCCATACCGAGTTGATAATTGGCTTCATGGTAAATGTAAACGAGGTGCATGAACATCTGTAAATCAACTACTCTTTGTGTATGTCATCATGTGCCAAATGGTCCGCCCAACCATTATAATATGTCAAGTCGATATTAACAAAATTTTAGTGACATGGTATTGATATAATGTCAGCTAAATTGATAAATCGCTTGTCAGGTGAATCTTACTTACAAAGGGAAGTTTCACATTATCTGAGATCAGAGTTACTGCAGGGCACGAACACCATAGGTCAGTGCCTTGCCTTCCGCTGTGTTCACGATTGTAACTCGATGTGCGCATGCTCAAATCACAAACGCTTCTTTTGAAAGTATGGCGGCGGAGCACTTGTCAGAAACGGAACGTTTGTCAATAACTGAGCAATGGATTCGAGAAAAGGTTCAGCTTCAACATAATTGCTTGGGTAATACATTGCTAAATTGAAAGCGACCAAACCAGCAAATACGAATATATGGTTGTAACAGCTTGTTAATTTTAAAGTCCATTATTTTTACTGCTGGAAAAACAGTTTGGGTAATCTGGTCTAGCTAGCTAAAGCTGGCTAAGTGAAGCTAACTTACTGCTGGGCACGAACAGTTATGTTTAGTTAGCTAAACGTAAACAAAGCAATACATAGCAGCATTTATAGAGAACACTGACAATCATGACACCAAACCTATTCATACGAGGTAGGTGTAGGCTAACATACTGTACAATGTTCAATAACATAGCCAGCTAGCTATTGTATATACATAACTTACTGTATAAATTAGTAACGTGTTAACCGATTTTCAATGAACGATCTTTTGCTAGGGTTCGGTAAATTCGAGGGCCGTTAGATTTGAATACACATCACACTTAAATACTGGTATTGGTGAACGTTTTCAGTGGACATCAAATCTCTGTGTCTCCCGGGGTCATACGAGGGGAAAATCCGTCACCTTGGAAACTCTCTGAAGAACTTTGCCCGCCTGAAAGTCTTGGACCTTTCGCACAATGTTATTTTTTCTGTGGAGGTGAGAGATCTTGTCAAGCTACAATAACGTTTCCCCTTTGCTTTGTGCCGAGAAAATTCTACTGCTGTAAAACGGGAGTATATCACATGATTTAGCCTTGCTACACAGGTGTATAACTATACAAGCTACCGTCTGTGTGTAAAATACTTGTATATATATATATATATATATAAGTGTCTAACGTAGTTATAGAATAGAATAAGAATGAGGAAATCCAAACAGCGCCTAAACATTCCACTGCATCTTCTAGTGCTGTCCACTGTCACTGTAGCAAATCCTGTGTTAATATTTGTCCTGTTATGTTTTGATATCAAGAACCAAACATGTCACTGCGCTTCTACAGGGTCTGCTGCACTTGAAGATGCTGGAGCATCTGAACCTGTACTACAACAAAATTGCTTCCCTTAGGGAAGTCCTACTCCTGCGTAAGATGAAGGCGCTGAAAGAGCTGGACCTCCGGCTGAATCCCGTGGTGAAGAACTGTGTTGACTACCGTCTCCACCTTGTGTATACGCTGGCTAATCTGCGCTTGCTTGGTACATGGCCACACGCATAGATAGCAACTCAACAATCTTTTTAATTGAATACAGTGCTGCAGACATTTGACAGGTCTTATTACCAGCATACATTATCTTTGTCCATTTCATGTAAACCTATGCCTGTAATAAGCCTACTCTAACGTGTTTTGTGAAAGTTTCACTGAAAATGTAAAAAGATTTGATTATAATTGTGAGTTTAGTTTTACCCCTTTGAGTACTGTTGTTCCCACCCCATCCCCACTCTTGAAGATGACTGCCCGGTCCGAGATTGCGAGAGGAAGGCATCCCTGCAGCATTTTTCCTGTCAGACAGTGGTTGAATGTCAGCGGATGCCCTGTTCTGTGTCAGATACGGTGAATTACAGGTGCATGCATTGCTCAGAAATGCAGTTCTGGATTTAATGTGCCCTTTTATATGACAATAAAGCCCAATAGTTATTACTGAAGCAAGAACGCATGCCCGTTAGCTACTCTAGCAGGCAGATACTGCAGTAGCAGACACTAACAGAAACAAAATCTTTACGAAACAAAACAAATCTTTATAACGGGATCCCCATCGAGAGTAAACAGTATTGGATATTCTTTTGTCTGCAGTGTTATTTCTGATTAAGCCCTAGCTGGGGAAACATTCAGCTCTGTATTCTCAGTGTGAATCCTGTAGCCCTTTTTCAGTAGTTCTGTTACTGTGTGTGGGGTACTATATGCCTGCTCATAGTACAGTGCGAGCAGGTAGTAATGCTGTTTTTATGGTTATGCATATTTAAAGAGCAAAAGATGTGTTTTCGGCTCAGTGCTGGTTTCCCAGTGACTTACAGGGTGATGAAGTAGACCATATGTCTTGCAGTAGCAGTCAGGCCAGGATGACTTCAGTGAACCGACTAACCCGGAAGCCCTCCATCCTTGAGCACTCTGATGACGCAGTCCTAAACCTGGTTGTCAAGAGCAACTGGGATCTGACCAAACCACCAGCCCTCACTGGTTCCACCAATAAGAAGCTGGAATCAGAGCTGTATCCCTTGCTGGGTGAGGTGGGCGGGGTTTTGACTGCCTGTATGTGTTACCTGCGGGTCGGTTTCCTCTCATACCCAGAGACAGCAGGAAGAAAGACAGCTCTTCTTTTGTTTCTCTATAAACATCCACCTGAGTCTCCTTTGATTCAACGGTTTTGCTGTCAAGTTTGCCATCTTTATCTTTGAAACAAGGCATCTTCTATTTGGAATAGCTGTTGTTCAGATTTAGTATTTCTTAGTCGCTTTCATTTTTCTTTTTGTGTGGAAACGCACAAGTTGATGGTTTGTCTACTTTCCAGATAACCTTGGGATAGGTGAGCACAGGTCTGAAAGCGCACCGCCTCCAATGCAGGTGAGCCTGTCTGACTTGACTTTGCTTGGCTGTGCAGGTTTAAGCTTTTCTTTCCGAATGTGTGTGTGTATAAAGCTATAACTGAGTTGTTGGTGCAGTTTATTTTAACATATGTCTTTCAGGATATGAATAAATCCATCCTGAGGCATCCTGAAGGCCTCAGAGACCGTGAGTGCATTTTTAAAAACAACGTACCTTAAAAATATATCTCCGCTTCTATGCGTGTACTTATCTGTTTACAATACATAAACTGTCATGCAAGGGCTAAACGTATGCCTACTTCTCTTGGCATTTACTATATTCATACAGCACAGGTGTTGGGATGTTCGGTTGTCTGTAATTGGACCTCCACTCCACTAGCCCTAGAATTCCTAGTGGTGTCTTTCACACTGTTCTTGGGACAAAATTTCTACTGATTCCCAGTTCCAGTTAGGCAATTAAAATGTACAAAATTAGGAAGCAGCTATCCTTGCTGTAATTATTTAAATAATGGCTGTGATTGAAACACAAAATATGTGGGTTCAGGTCATCTGCTCCGTTCTGATCACTCATGCTACTCTGGTTTTGTGTTCAGTGTTGCATTACTTTGTCTTCCAGGGCACCAGACACACTCCAGTGTGCAGTCTCCAAAGGGTGGGGCCTTCTATAAGAGCACCGGTTCAGTGAGAGTCAGCGAGGGCCTGAGGGTCTCGTTCGTCGATGCCAAGAAGATCCGAGGCCACACTGGGTCTGAGAAGGAGAGGCTCAACAGATTCCCTGCCAAAGGGAACTTCACCCCAAACCCTGGTGAGCAGAGGGATGCAGCAAGTCGCCCATCCTCATTTGAAATGCTTCCAAACAATGTATTTCTGACCATCATTCTATTGTTTGTCCGTTAGGAGGCCCTGTTTCCCCACTGCCTCCCCACGCGTCCACTTTAACAAGCCATCCTCCCAGCCCTGCCGCCACTGACCGCAGTACCCAGAATGCCCCGCTTCTTCCCCCTCCCCCCAGACTCCCCCCAGACTCTCAAAGCCCCCTGGTCCTGGTCAGCCCCCCCATGGAAAGGGCTGTCCCACCCAAAGAGAACTCCACCAAGCAGCAACTGGTGAGAGAGGCTCCATTAATTGACCAACTTATTTTACATGATACTGATTATTTGTATGTTTGATTTTATGGGTATTCAAATACTTGTTCATTAAATTAAATGCAATTGAAATGAAAGTATTCACTCTAAAATTCTGAAACCTCTGTGAATTTGATCATTCATAGTTATTATTTTCTGCATGGAAGGGTGACTGAATGGTATTGAGACATTGATAATGTGTCACTCAAACATTAACAGGTTTTAAAATGTCTGACGTCAGAACATAACAGTCAATCTAATGAGGTACGAATAACGTAGCATAACATAATGTGTAAAATAGCTTAACTTTTCTCATAGGTTTAGGTTTCGGTATTTTTGTGTCTTTCCTAGCAGAATTCTGGTCCCAAGGAAACCTACAGAAGACCCCTAGAGTTGTTGCTTGGTCTAGTAGACAGACACTGGGATGGCAAGAGGTCTCTGCAACACAACCAAAGATTCCTCTGTAAGTCCCCGGATGTAATTTACAGTAAAGCTGTGTAAACTCTATTTCAACATTCCTCTCTGGCACAATGTGAAAATATGTCTCCAGCAGAAACGTTCAGATGCTGCTTTTTACATTTTGCAGTGTAAAACAGGCACATGGCACAGGCCTGACCCTACTTTTCCTTTTCTATGTCAGTTACATGTCTTAATTTCCGGTTTTCCGCTCATAGTAATAATAAAGAATCACATTTATATAGCTCTGCTCATCCCTTTCAGTCATCTGAAAGCATTCAGCACCTGGCCTGGTCATGGTGACCATTTTGTGGCCAATCAGTCCAAACTTGAGCATATGTTAATCTCCTGTAAAATCTAATTATCCATTCAATCCCCAGCTCAGGCCATTGAGGTACTCTGTACAATGAAGCAAGATGGCAGAGGAGTAGAGGCGAATGGCCTGAGAGTGTCTACGGAAGTCCTGAACTCAGAAAGAAATAGACAACAGAAGGAACACCGAGCAGGGATTGAAAGCCTCTCTGAACAGCTGAAACATGCTCACAGCACCATAGTAAGACTTAAGTCATATGCATGTGTAGAGCTCACCGATTAATGTGTATGTTATTGTGTAATATGCATGTTCTGTAATTATAACTGCTAATTCAGGATATAACTATTTTTTCTCATGGCCAAAATGATTTCTAAAAAGTTGATTCAGCAATATAATTACGTATTAATTTGGTCTGCACTACAGTGAGTCTGTAGCTGATGACACTCAATAGTACAATAATGAACTCAACTCAGTTAATTAATTTAATTTATTTTACTTGTTTCCAGGGCAGTTATTCAGGTTATGTTTGTTTCTCTGTGTCCTGATTTCCACGTTGCACAGTGCTGAAGTAAATGGAAATGTACAACAGACTGCCGGTCTTTTTCCATAACCTCTGTTTGTTTCTGCTGAAATTGAATGTGTCATTGCATTTGCGCGCACACATGCAGTGAGTATGTGTGTAACTGCTGTGCTGCAGGAGGATCTGGACCAGCAGCTGAGAGCTGCTCTGGAGGAGAATGTGTCCCTGCAGAAGCAGCTGATCAGAGTAGAGCAGAGGTTACTGGCCTGTGGGAGAAATGGCCTGCCGTACCCCGAGCTTGCTGGTGGGTGGCTGTGCTTGGATGTTATTGTAAGGTGTGGAGTGGAGCCTGGATGAATCGTCTGCAGTGATTGACCTCATGGGCTAGAGTCAGGACAGGAACACATCCATGTCCTTTGGCGTCGGATGGTTGCCTGTACTTGGAGAACCCGGTCGAGTGCAGTGGTTTTAAGCCTTCCTGGTTAGAACCGCCGCAGTTGCAGCGGGAATGTGGGGAATGTTCTAGTATATGATGAGTTTGGTCAGTTGTTATTTATTCAGTATTATTTTTTGATGGCATACTGGACAGCAGTGTGTGTTGGTGTGGTGTTTGTGTGGGTAATTTTTTGACAGGTCAACAGAGGACGCAGTTCTCTTTTACAGTGACGACCTGGGTGTGTGGTTAGTGTTGGCAAGGTGTCAGTTGTAGGTTGCGCTGGCCCAGCTTGGTTTGTGTTGGCACGGTGTCTGTTCCTTCAGTGCACCGTGGGTTGTGTGAGTACAGTGTGTTTCTGTATCATGGGGTTTGTTTATGCAGTCTGACGTTGCGCTGTCTTATCGCTCTCAGAGGAGCAGGCTGCTGGTGAGGAGCTGAAGGGGGAGCTGGAGCGGATGCAGAAGGAGGTGGAGCTGCTGAGAGTGCGGGTGAAGCAGGCGGAGAAGGTGCAGGAGCTGGCTGACATGCTGCAGGAGAGCCACAGGTGAGCAGCGCCACAGTCCAGTCAACAGGCCCCAGAACAGCGCCACAGTCCAGTAAGAGGCCCCAATGACATGAACCACAGTCCAGTCAGAGACCCCAGAACAGCACCACAGTCCAGTAAGAGGCCCCAATGACATGAACCACAGTCCAGTCAGAGGCCCCAGAACAGCACCACAGTCCAGTCAGAGGCCCCAGAACAGCACCAAAGTCCAGTCAGAGGCCCCAGAACAGCACCACAGTCCAGTAAGAGGCCCCAATGACCGGAACCACAGTCCAGTCAGAGGCCCCAGAACAGCACCACAGTCCAGTAAACAGGCCCCAGAACAGCACCACAGTCCAGTCAGAGGCCCCAGAACAGCACCACAGTCCAGGCAGAGGCCCCAGAACAGCACCACATGTGTTTCAACTTCAGGGGGCAACACAGTCCAAACTCTGGCAGGGAACCAGGGTATCTTCAATACTTTTATGATACTTAGCATGAATTACACTGAGGCAAGTGTGTGTGTGTAATGATGTAAAAATATGTCATCTGCAATGAATTGCTAACGTTTTACTGGGCCAAATGGTGCACATAGTCAGGTTGTGGTAGAACATTCTATACATTTAGCTTAGTTTACAGCCTCTTTATCATGTAGTGTAAAATTAATATTGTTCAAACTGGTTGCCAATGAGAAGAGTAGCTTTTCATGCAATTTATAATGCATTGTTTTGCCCTGTTAAACCCCCCCTCATAGTTCAATGCATCTGTTGCTAAAAGCCATATCTCTCCCATTGTGGAGTTCTTTACAGGTATCTAATAGCATGCTCAATTTGCTGAAATATGACACGGGAACTGCAAACGGTTGTATTGTATTACTCTTTATAGCCCTACAGTTAAACCAATGCCCATTTGAATTCACGTGCCTTCTTAGGACACCACACGTACGTTAAGGTTAATCATTGATTGTGTTTTCTGTATTCGTGCGTCTGGGTGCAGAACGCTGGTGTCCACCAACGAGCGTCTGCTCGCGGATCTGGAAGAGTGCCGCTCACGTCACAGGGCGGAGATGGAGGAGAAGCAGGCTCGCCACAGGGCTGAGGTGGAGAAGCTTCACTTCAGCTTCAGCGAGCTGAGCAGGACCCTCAGCCTGATGTCCGGCATTAACAAGGCCAGAACCCAGGACGGCTGAAGTAGTAGTAGTAGTCACACTAGTTATTTATTTATTTTAATTTTTAACTGCACTTAAGTGATAGGAAAGTGAGGATTCATGAATCTCAAAATGGGTGGTTTACTGAAAATAACCAATTGACTGAGCAGCTCAGCTAATAAAAACTCTTACTCGAGAAAAACACTGTGATTGGTTCAGATCAGCTAGTCGCGCTCAACACATTATCATCAACAATTTGAAGCTTCACTTTCCTATCGCTTGGCTTCGGGGTGTATATTTATTTCTTCTTGGGTGTACAACATGTACTTTAATATTTGAAAATTTATGTTGTGTACTTGCATACCTTTATGTATGTTGTTTCTTATTTATTATTATAGTCATGGCATTAACAAATGTACTGACCGTTTTGAGTGTTGGAAGAAAGCTGAATCTACAATTCAGAAGATCTAGTGCCTGTTTTAACTGCAAACCCTTAGTGTCTTCTCCAGTTTGAGAAGTTGCATTTCATCCTGTCCTGAAGATGAATGTGACCTTTGGCCAGTTGTTGTAGCTATTCATAACAGACGCACAACATCTAGTGTTATGGACTGCTTATGTATGCAACAGTAAGTACAGCTGTCACTGTAAAGCAAATCATGTTACCCATCTTTGAAATACTGGGTTTCTGTAGCTTCAATTTAATAAATTGTTCCATTAATGCTATTGGGTCCTTGTGTTTGCAGCAGGGGTTTTTGCAATGCTCGAGTATTGTGTAGACGGTGCATCTTGGAGCGTCAGTAAATTAAATGAGATAAGGGAGCCTGTTTTGCCTGGATCGCGCCAGACATTCATGAGCAGTGTGGAGTGTGCTGTCTCCATAAGGTCATGGACACAATAAGTGGAACATATTGTTTTCAAGAGAGGGAGGAGCTCATAGAGAAGCAATCATAATGTGTTCGGAATAAAATGGAGCGTTCATGTTCAGGAAAAAGTGGAGCGTATCTTGGCTTAGCATTGTTTAAAATAGTTTGGGGTTTTCATTGAATCTTCGCATGTACACCTGCCCTATCCAGTTACCAACTGGCCCTCATTCAGTGCCATAATTATACATCAGGACACAGCTGTCTCCTTCCACACTGAGGTATAACTAGAGTGCACAAATCCCTGGCCATATGTAGATGCAGTGGGGCCTATGTTTTTAAATCTGACTAGATTCTGCTATGACCTGGATATTCCGTTTTGCTGGCGATGGGGATGGAGCCCGCTGGAGAAATAGTTCTCTTGGTTTGGCTGCTTTGTGATCTTTTACTGTAGTTCCTTGAATGCTTTTACCAATTTCGGTTTGATAACGTAATGGAGCTTCCTAAGACTCATTGGCTGTGTGATACTTCATGATCCCTGCTGTGAGAACACGCTCCATCCGAAAAGTCAATAGAGGAAATAATAGAAAACCCAAACTATAGGTGTTTCTCTGGGAAAACCACTCCAGCATCCTCACAAGCAGACCCATGGTGACTAACCTACTGGGAGTGAATTATCTGCCTTTGCGACATACAATAAAAGCTAAGTTGCGCTTGTATCCAATTAAACAGGACCCTCCGATTCTCAAATGCAATGCTGTCAGTCAGTGAATTACTCCTACACAATACAAACAGGTGTAGATATTAAAGATCTAACTTTATTGCAAAGAACAATGTCAAAACACGTTGCATGCACCAGGGCACGACAGCATAAAGGGACATTTTTGTAATAAAAGACAGTAGTACTCCAAATAAAATGTACACAGTATTTGGCATTAAGCACACAGGTAACATCAAAATATACTTGAAATACTGAAACAAATACTTCACCAGATGGTTGCTTGTTTGGGATGATGCCATAAAAATGAGACACTTCATGTAAGGAATTTTAAATGGAATAGTTGAGAAATTGTAAATTATTTGTACATTATTTCAGTTTTTGTGAGTGTTTTCATTTGGACCTTAGTATCTAAAGTATCCTTCATCGCACACAAATACTGTCTGGACCAACTGAAAATCATGGTCATATTAAACAACTTCAGAAATGGAACTTCCCCTTGAATAAATCAGGACAGAATATTTATGTACGAAAATGTTTGTATAATTGAAAAATATATTTCCTATAAAAGTATAACCTCTGTCAACTATCTTAGTCTTCAAACTCCTTGAATACCCATATAAAATTCTGTAACAGTCTTGACCTTTTTACCCTGCTATAATTCTAGGTAGGATCCATGTTTTTCTACCTATAAAAGTGCCAGCACCAGTTATTCAACTACACTTCAGTTCTGTAGCTATATATTTATTTCATAATCACAATTCACTATAATGCACCATTTAAGAATTAATTATGTTTTTTTATTTTCATTTAAAACTTGAAACTTTCAGGTGCACTCCACAAATTTGCAATGCTGCCAATTAAAATATGGTGAAGAGCTTCAGTAAGACATTGGTCTTACAAAGTCAGTGTTAATTTCTTAAACATCTAGAATGAGTGAGTTGTAGTACTGTTATATTATTTGTTTATGAGTATTTCCACTTGTCTATGATGGCTCATTGAGGCCATGCTAAATAACCTTTTTTTGTGATCACAATACATTTATCTCAGGATTTGTTAGCACCAAACGGTTATCTCCAGATCACAAATATGACATGATTTTGAATAAAAGCCTAAAATATCCTGATCATCCTGAACATCTTCTGAATCTGGACCTGTCACCTGTGGCTGGCAGCCTTCAGGGTGGTGGACAATTTGTGGTACATTAAGGTACATCAGTAGAGCAACTTACTGAATGTAAATATTGTACATATACATTTATAGGTTTGCAGCAGTGGATTTTTACTGATGCAATTCTGGTACTCAGGTCAGTACTGTACTCAAGTAAACAGAAGCATTTCCTCATCTGGGAATCACACCACCAACCTAAACCTAGCACCTGAACCATTAGCCCACTATTACAACGGTTTTATTTTGGACCTTCTAATGAAATATAGCATAAATCTAGATGAACATTAGGTTGTATGACAAAGAGGCATTTAATCAATAGTAAACAGCAGTTGAAATTGTACTTCCCTCTAGGGTCTTTCTGCGAATTTATCCCTGGTTATGGGTATGCACATTGTTGTACGTCGCTCTGGATAAGAGCGTCTGCCAAATGCCAATAATGTAATGTAATGTAATGTAAACAGTGTTACATATTTTGGTGTTTTCCAATTAACACAAAAGCTGGAACCACCATATGAGATCCTTGATTAAAAGGGCAGACAACCTTGATCTTAGAGGGCCACTGGGATTTTATTCCACTTTTACTTAAGTAATTGGATTGCTTATTCTAAATAAATGATACTGAGAAAGTTCAAGTGCTTTGATTTAAGACCTGCTATCTCATTATTCATGAGCTGATAGCAGTCACAAAACATGGAGCCACACTGCATGACTATTACATGCCAGAAAATTAAATATTTACTTCTTGGGTTTTCTTTTAAACATCCTCTACTTAATTACTGAATTTGGATTTCACAATACGTTGAGGTTCATGATATGTTTCATTGTAAAGTACATGCTGGTAAATTCTGCAGCACGTATAATGCATCGTGGTGGCAGTTGTAAGACCTAAAGCTTGGTTTAAAATAAAATACATCTATTTCTTATGTATGTACGGCTTATGTGCATAATTAGTCATGTCACAGTTGGAGACCATCTTCTGAGGAGAAATAGCAAATGAGAAATCATTAAGCAAAGCAGAAGCCTCAGCGACAGATCTGTCCAAAAGGAAAGATTGGGAGAAGGTACAGCCAATCCAGGCAAGACAAGCTGGATAAAATATATTTTTCATCATGTCATTCCCTCTCAAGATCTCTCAGACGCCCTCAGAGTCACGTGTGTGCATTCATAGGCAGAACATCACAAAACGTTTTTGCTGGAGCCTAAAGCTTGTGAAACAAAGTGCAACATCTCAAGCTTTGGACTTCACTTCCCAATATGTTCTGTGTAACAGTTTGTGACATCCTGCTTTTGAGTGTACTTCACAGTTGATGCAAGGCTGGTGCAATCACCAAGATGCAACCTTTTCAATGTGATAAATGTGATTTGTTCTATTCTCCAAAACCATCACATTGTTCTGGCACTGAGACATCATCTTCTGAAGATTTATCTTACATTAAACCATGAGGTGCATATACAGACCACTTATTTACAATGTAATACAATACATATGATGCACATACTGTAGAACAGAAATGAAGTACCAGTAAGAGCAGTCAGTGTTTTGTTTCTTGTTAATTCTACAATATATGAAGCATTTTTGTACTTGCTATATATTATACCAACAATACATGTATATAAAGGAATAAACCAATCAGATATCAAGAAAGGATAATTAAGTACAATCAAGCAAACACCTCAGCTCATGTACATATGAATATATAAGTCCATATAATATAGTCCTATAACTGCTGGAGCTTCTATGTGGAAAGTGAGTTTTCTTATCCCTGATTTATACCTTGTTTGGTTGTCCAGTAAGTCTGGTATCTCAGAAGTGTTGCTATGTATAGGTGCCTGAGCACCTGTCCCCTTTGCCCCAAATGCTCAATACGCCCCTGTGCTTGGATTTAAAAAAAATTGTATTATTGTTGCTTTCATTAATTAAAATGAATTCACTTTGGTAAAATAATATATTCGGTTGATGTGCCCTTTTCTCACTCTGAGCATCTGCTCCATGATAGGCTCTCTGCATGGACTTTATATACTGTATGTTCTCCATACAGTGGTATGATATTGTGGCTAAGTGTTGACACAAACACTATTATTTGACATCATTTTTATTTTACTCTTTTCCCATCCAGATAAATCCTCTGTATTGTGTGTAATGTTGGGAGATATTCATGTTATTATTTAACCTGTTTGCAATACATAAAAACACTTGTTTAGCTGGTTTGCTCAAAACATGAATTTGAAACTGAATTTGAGTATAAAAATGGGAATACAAATTGGGCACATATTTCTACATTGCCACTATACACAAATCAGCATACAGCACCAAAATAAATTGACATAACAATGATGAAGTTCAGCAGATAAAAAAGAGAAGCCTAAGTCATAAACAGGGTTACATTTTTTTACATAAAGATAATTACAACATTCCAATTAGCACTGATTACGGTTTAAAGAAATGTACACTTTGATCCGTAACAGAATATTCAATCGATATTATTCTTTGTAGAAGTTCAGAATTGGTAAAGTAGATTAAGGGCAAAAATGCATCCACACTTAAATTTGGACCATTCTTCGAATGTTTGATAATAGAAAAGGACAACATTTATAATTTCTATGACAAATACAGTACACTTCACTATCCCAAAGGGAAACACACAGTTGAAAAAAAAGTAAAATATTGGTCTCAAGATACCCTACATCCACTACACCAGCAAAACACAAGCGTTAAGAAACAAATAAAACAATAAGTAGAAAGCATATTAAATTGTGTGCACTTCAATGTCAGCTGTTAAAGATTTCCTCATTTTATGTAAAGGAAAAGCCATTATCAAAAATAAAGTAAAAGTGCAATCTTTACACAGCTAACCTTCTCTGTCAAAAACAGTGTATTTTGTATTATTCTGCAATTTTCACTGGGCATAATGTTATTTATAGCTTGTTAACATTTCTAATTCCCCAAATGATGATATCACTTCAAAATGAACTCAGATGTTTCTGCTTTTTCATGGACCTTGGTGGCTCACTGAACGCTTGCCAGTAATACGCTGTTTGTAAGGAATGTAGTGGCCAGTGGTGTCTTTGTAAGAGCAAATGTAAATGATATTCCAGTTCTCACATCAGAGGAACAAAGAAGCTCACAAAGTCTCACTCACCAATAAAAGAAAACAGGTAGTTGACGTGAAAATATGACATCCGGTCCTTTTTTTGTGCTTTCTCTGAGTTCTTAGAAAACTATTATCATGGCTGTTTTGCTTATCTACGGCTCTCCATCCTGTGTCCTCACATTGGCTTTTGTGGGGATTTAACTTTCTTCTCATACGAACCGGCGTGCTTGTATCCAGAGACATATCCGGATTTGTCCACCAGCTCTACGCGCCCTGCCTTGCCCTTTCCTCTCCCCGACTCGTCGAAACGCTCCTTATGGGAGCCGGTGAACTTGGTGGTGTCTGTCAGACGCGACACGGTCGGTGAAGCAACAGCTCTCTGGGTTGGAGGAGATAAGAAAGGAAGATATAGTGCTTGGAACCTTACCCTGGCATCTGTAATGTGTTCAGTGCCTGGCATTTGTTAAACTCACTACAGTTGGCCACAGTCACCAAAATGAGACAGGGAAGTATTATCTCATGCCAATTTAAAACTTCAATATATTTCAATATGCTACAACATGCCAGTATTCAAGCTACAGAACAGCCATTCTAGTGAAGATCTGATCAAGTCGTAATGCTGATCAAGTCGTAATGCTCACCACAAGGTGGAAGCAATATCCCCACGGCCGCACTGCACTGCATCAGGACATTCTGATACTAAAGACATTTGGAATATACATCCTACATAGCCTGTCTTTGCAGACATTGAAATAAATGTAATCACCAATTATGGTCATATACTGTAGCTAATAATAAGTGTTGGAAAAGCAACCATAGTCTCTTACTCCATAATCAGATGTAAAGCTACATGTATTTTCCAGTGATATCTGTTATCTGTTTCAGTTAACTTTGAGCTGTATTGTTGGCACAGTTTGAAATGTATTAGTCTTTTATTCTTAAAACACATTAACATTTGAACAGCACAAAAACATTGCCACGTGCTTTGTTCAATAAAATTAAGTACACACAGTATATGCACATTCATAGTTTTGCTTGTGGAATTTTGAAGTTTGTTTATTAATGATAAGCTAATATTATCAAGCACTGCTGATATTTCCAATATACTACATGTCATGGAAATATTAGTGTTTTTCTATTTTATGTCTTTATTATTTATTTGAATCCCCATTAGTTGTTGCCAACAATAAGAATAAATAGTACTGAAATCGCACCATTTCTATAAGTACAGTATGTAAATCTCACATCATGATGCACAGAGATATGATAGAGTTGTGTTTTACCGTGACTCCTGATATAATGGGCGATTTTCCCTCCACCAGCTTGAAGACCTCCTCCGCAGCCTCCTCTCCAGTCTTGTCCTTATATCGTTTCCTGGCCAGCTCCGCAAGCGCCTCCTTGAACTGGTCAAATGTAATGGTGCGACAGGATTTATTCCTGAAATGCGACAAGGACCAGAGATTAGCTAGGATTAGCTAGGATGCAAACAAAAAACAAGTCAACATGGCACATCAACATTTCACACCACACCACATACACATCTGTTTTCGGCTTGATCGGAACAACAATATGCTTTATACTCTTTATATTTATTTTCAAAGTAAACTCAATCCTGATCACAAAACACTTCAGGTAGAACATAAAAACCACACAAGGAGCTATTTGGTTCAGAGCTATGTTTAGATAATAGGCCACTTCAGAGCAACTTCTCATAAGAGAGTTGAGTTTCCCAATGGTGTTTGTGAGAACTGACTGCACTGTATTCCTGCCCATGTGTGATCTCACAAAAGTACAAGTATGTCCCTGTTTGTATATTAAGCATTGGGATTTAGCCATTGCTGGAATGTTGTATGGAGAGTTATTTTAATAGGTGATATCTTATGTGTTCATCAGTACTTCATTTCGTAGTCCTGTCCTGTTGGGGTAAATGACTGCCCAGTGCTCTATGCCCAATGCCTCCTAGCCTAGAGACATTAAAGTTCAGCCATACTCCCATCAAAGACGTTTCTCACATCAAGGGGACATAAATCTATTGAGTCTGTCTGTGGGACACTTCATGTCTATGTTTAAAAAACCGCATAGTAACACAAATACAAACAGCCATTGCCGTGGAGATAAATCACCTAAACAAAAGCCCACTGGCCTGCTGTCGCCCTGGGTTACCAGCTGTCATAGCAACACACCATGGTAAACACGCCTGTTTGGGTTTATTATTAATTTGACTTCTTCAGTGACCAGTTTTGTTTGGGCGATCACTTGGTGTTGAACCCTTCAGAGTGTCGTTCCTCTAGCTCTGTTCCACACTGTGCAGTGTCAGATGTGAAATTCTAAAACTTCCAGCTGGCGAGCTGAATATCAGGACATGTTTGCGTCTGCTGTAAATCTACCTCCTTATATTGCATTCCGAGGTCAATGCCAAGACATCACAAATGTTTACGAATCAAAACATCATGAACGACCAAGGCTATAACAAGATTATTCTAAAAGCACACATGATCTCCAAATACAATTTTACTGCAGGGTCTGCAGTTTAGGTTTGTTGTAGTATCTCGGTAGGACGCTGGGCAGACCAGGCAGTCCCTATTATGAAGATTTTCTTTCCAGCTTGGAGAGAAGTGGTATCTCCCAGTTCTACTGTGAGCTAGTGGTATTCAAAATATTAAGAATCATCACGTGTGTGAGTGCAAGTGTGAACACTCACAGGGCGATCCAGAATTATGTGGTGCAGTTATGCCAGTTAGCACTGGTACAGTCACTGAATCTGCAGTAGACCTGTGCATCATAGGATGAGCCACCCAATTCATTCTCCATTTTTGAGATAGAATGGAGATTTGATTTGCTTTTCATATGCAGTCCTCCAGACTAGGTGCCGTACAGGTCTGCAGATTTGAGTCTCTACGCTGCTGCCCACTCTCCCACTCATATTCAAGGATAGAACAGCGCCTCCCCTCCCCCACAAGAATTCAGCCTCTCTCCTGAGGCTGTCTACATAACATACACAGCTTTGCTAGGATCCTACTGTCCTACAGCCCAAAGAAGCCTCATAGCGCTTGGGTGAGACATAAAGAAACACAAAGCAGAAGGTCAATGGATTTGCGCCTTAAGGGCATGGGTTGGAATGCCTGTTGACACACCTTTACTGATAAATGCTACATTCTACATTCGTCACACTCATAATGAATAAGGGACAGAATTGGAGAGGGAGAGAATATGAATTGAAGCAACGTGAGACAGTGCTGTGTATGTGCCTTTGGATTAGGATGTCTGCCAGATATGTGAATAAAAAAACAGACTGTGGGCTCTCTAAGGCTCTTTCTTGGCATAGTGGGGTCACATGACTTCCATCAAAATATTGCATCCCAGCCTAAGCAGATTTTCCTTCCATTGTAAGGGAGCATTTTTAGAAAATGAATTGGCTTTAACATCATTCTATTCCTCTATTTTTCTCTTTCTTTCTTATTAGGGAAGCACAATTGCAGGCCCGCCCCATTGCTGTAAGATCCTCTGTGACAGGCTAACAGGTGTGTCCTCTGAAACGTGCACAGCCAGTCACTGCTTCCTTTCATTCTGCAGTCCAACAGCTTTGCAATGGGGACAACACTACTTATGGCTCCAGACCGACTGCAGGTGCCTGACTGACATACCAGGGTCTCGGTAACGTTTCCTTTTACAAACCCCTTAGTATTACGTATTCATCAGCTAAATATGTGGTAAGAATAGCGCATAATTGGTAATTACCAATATAGTAATTGTGGTAAAATGGGTCAATATGATTACCTATTGGTGTTACTATTTTGTAGTTCTCAAAGATTTAGCTAGGATACAGCCTTAGTGGAATTGTATACATAACTAGACACTACTTATTAATAAAGGAGATTCCTAAAACATATTACTTACCTATTTTTTGGGTAATCACCTAATTATGTTATCTTTTTAAAATGTATCTACCTGGTAAATACCTAGTACCTAGCGGACTGTAAAAGGAAGTGTTCCAAGTTTCTCCTGACATGGGGAGCGCTCCGTTTGCACACCCTTAAAGTCACCAGTATAGTCCTCCACACCATCCCCCACTGTTTGCTAATACTCTCACTTTGATTGGATTTCCTTCAGGTTTCTTGGTGAATTCTACTCAACTGTGATAGAAACCTATTCAGTACCGATGGACCAACCCACAGACCCACACTGAGCTCAGCAATTCTGGTCCAGCCACATACATGCAAAAGGTAAAGCAAAAGGTTTGCAGTGAAACTTTGGTTTGGAAGCTGGGTGGGACAGTTAGTGCCGCACAGACAAGATATTCATGCCAATCCATGACCTTTGATATCCAAGCAGTATTTCATTTTTCATTTATCCACAGGAAAATCAATATGCATTGAATAATCTCCCCAATGCAATAAGCCTCAGTCACTGGCCCAGAGTAAAAGGTCGTTCCTTCCGCTGGTTGCTGTTTGGACGCTGTCATGTGGAATGATCTTTATTTAAAGCTCAGCCGGGGAAGAAACAAATCTATTTATTTCACTGCTTTGTAAACCTGTGAGGAGGCAGTGCATACATATAAACAGGACAAAGATGATCACAAATCACTGCACTTCTTAAAGTATCCACTGACAGTCCCTTATTCATTAATGCACACATTAAAACACACTAACCATGGATCCGTTTGAGGGAAACTGAGATATGTCATCTCTGCAACCAAAGCACGTCCCCAATAATACAACACATGACAGCTTTTTCCATTACAAATACAATGGATCTCCCAACATAATTTATGCAATGTATACTATTAAACGTTATTGTGAATTAATATGTTGTCACAGAACCCAATATTATAAACACTGTTCTGGCCCAGAATAACAGCTGGAAGAATGCAGTTCCCAAACCCTAAACTTTTGATATAGTGCTGTGTTTGCAATAATTTTTTCGGTGGAACATGTCAAAACAAATTTACTGTGAGTTTCGTATTTTTGAATTGAATAGAATTGAAGTGATTTTAAAAAAATATGAAGGCTGCAAAGTGTGCCCCAGTCTGAGGACGCAACAAAAAGGTACCAAATTAAAATTTTAAGCAACCAACAAAGTTCTGGTCTCTACTACTCACAATTATCAAAGTTTATTCAAAAATAGGGGCTGGGTTCAAAAATGCCAAACCTATCCTTGAACAAAAGCTTTGCCTCCCCTCCACAAAAGATACACCCTCCTCAACCAATAGGAAGACGGGAAGCGCAGACATACTTGACTTTGGTGAAGACGATGTCGACGTCGGTGAGCGTGATGGACTTCCCGTCGATGACGCCGCAGTCCTTGCACAGCTTGGACCAGTTCTTGCCGTGTAGATCCTTTCCGGTGGCGCGCGTGTCCCCGTGGATGGCGAAGCGCCGGAAGGACTCCTCCAGCGCCGTCAGCTCCACGGGCGTGGCGGACCCCGCCCCGCCCTCGCTGGTTCCGTTGGACTCGGAGGAGAGCCTCTTCATCGACCGCTCCTTGGAGTTCTCGCTCGGTGGACGGAGGGGCGATTGCTGGGGGTGTTTCGCCATCTGGACTTTAAACTCCGCCATTTCGCTGGGGAGCAAAAGAAGAACAAAGCATGATGTCACATGCTGAGGAACAATGCATGCAGTTTCAGCATTTCTGAACTTTTTCAGACAGCTCTAGCTAACTAGTAGCTAGCTAAAATTGGCTAAGAGACTTGATATGAATAATATATGTGCAGAACTATGCACAATATGTGTGCACATCAACTTTTGTATAAGTATGTAACATGAATGTGTGACAGTAGCATCATGTAGGCCCTGCATGGCTACAGTTTTTAAGCAGGTAGCAGGCTATCATTTGGTTTGCTTTTTCTTTTTTTTCACTTTTTCTGCAGTAGTAAGAAATAGTTTAGTTTGATGGATCTTGTAGCCAAACATGTCACATTTTGCAGGCTTGATCTGCCAACTGACTTTCAAACGGGCCCCTAAAAGTCTGGCAGATTGCTGGGTTACACCCGCCTGTGTGAAATGGGCCTCTGTGAGCCAGTGAGGTTACCTGTGTCTCTAACTGCACTGCACTGCAACAGGCCAATAAGGTAAACCTGGGACACAGCCAGCAGTTATTCATAGGCTGTGTTCTGTAATTACAGGCAGGGAGGCTGAGATGCTGGCAGGCCACTGACAATCAGATGGAAAATCAGATGGAAAATTGTATAGCCTCATTAACCTGCACTTTACAATTGTCCTCTGAATGTAAAATCTGATCTGCTCAGGGTCATAGGATAACGCGGACACATTTATCCAGGGCAAGTTATTTACCATCCTTTTTTACCCATTTACTGAAATATTATAAGTTCACTGTAACGCTCAACAGCAGTACCCAGCTCCACATACTATGCTGAACAAAATATAGCAGTACAATAGATACTGTTCTCAATATGGTTATTAACGGGCTACACTGTACTACTATAGAATACTACTATAGATACTCTCTCTTATCAACACAATACATCAATCACACTGTACTACAATTAACCACTGCCTGTAGACACCACACTCTACATGACCCTCTTAACCAAATTACAGACTATGCTAACTACACTAACGCTAACACTCACTGTAGCCCTCTAAACAGCTGTTACAGCTCTACTTATACAGCATAATTACATACTCATGGCTCTATTAACAAAATGACACACTCCTATACAGCATATCTACAAATAGCATACTCACTGTGGCCCCGCTGTATCTGTCCAGACGTCTGTTTGTCCCGCCTTACTGATCACTGCTGGTCTTTTACACTTTCTCTTTGCACTGCTGAGGAAACAGAAACAAACATGCACTTACATTTTTGAGAGAAGCCTGAAAGCAAAGTACAAAGTGTCTTATATTCTCACTTTCACTTGAATAATCGTACTCATAACTGAACCACTGCACACCATAATATTTATGGCACAATATTTCTGCATTGATACTGGTGCCTATCTACCTGGCACGTAGCCCAAGCACTAAACCTGCGGTGACTTGAACCCACTTCAATTATCTACCATGGTAGACTTGATAATGAATTGCCAAGTTAATGAACTATACTACCTACATCTACAAGAACAAGGCCTAAAGACATGCTCACTGAGTTACAAAAGGTCAAGCCGACAAAGTAAGCTATATATTCACACATGTGCACATGCATTTGGTAAGCATTTGAAAGGACTTAAGTTACACATGTGCCCTTATTATAAGAAGAAATACACAGTTGTTTATTGTTTTAGCTTTTACCATATGGGATTCTAAATGGCACTGCAGCTTACATGTATAAGTTTAGTAGCAAGCAATATTTGTGACAGCAACCCCAAAGACTTCTGCTTCCTGCTTCCTGTTGCTAAACAGCATTTTTACCTATTGAAACACTTTGTTTCCTCTCACATGCAATGGAGGTTTTAAACCAAGGACTGTGCAGACAGCATATAACATTGACACTGTATTTTCAGGTTAAGAACTTTTTTTTGTTCAGGTTTGAGAAGCCATCTGTTGGCACATCATATCATTCATATTCATGGTGACTTACATAGCCAATGTTGCCAGATAGGGCCACACAGCTGGACCCTTGCTGTGCAAGAGTGCAAAAACTCTCCTGAGTCACACCTGTAACCTTCAGACTAAAGATCCAGTTCTGACTCTGCACTGCGCTCCATTACAGAATCAACAATAATACAACGTTTTTTTACTTTTAATTTCTATATACTGGTTACCAAATAACCATATTCATTACTTGCAAATATAATTGTCTTTGGATAGGTACTCAATGAAGGTAGAAATTCCAGAGGATGTTTATGAAGCTGAGTTGTAAGGTAGGTTGAATACCAGCAGTGTCCCACTACCCACATACCGAGCATTCTTTCACGGAGCCCACCTCTCCACATTCAATACTGAAGACAGCAGACCGTGAGCCACAAGACATCCTGAAGCAGTCCCTGCTAATTTACTGTGGGATTTTCAACCGTACATCAACCCAAGCAAGCTCACCTTTCAACTGTTCCCATAGCACAGGCCAGACCGTGACCGTAGCCTCACAGAGCCGGGGTTGCCATGGCAAAGCTCACAAGTCTCAGTCACAGGCAGCCAGTCAGAGTCAGCTGGCAGTCTCAAGGGCAGTTTCCCCTTCTGTGTTTAAGTCTTCTGCCCTGCTGCTGGACTGCAGACGTCCATGTGCCAGGAAAACCAAGACCAAGGCCTACGTATACTGACCTCCAAATCACAGGTGAAGTTCACGGCTGAAATACTAAAGTCCCAACACGACAGTATGGAAAACTAAATCCCTCACTCTGTTGTACAAATGAGGTCCAAGCTAAACATTTTTTATTCAGCAAATACAGCCCACCCTCCTCTCTCTGGGTCAGAACAGGACTTAGCAATAGGATTCTTCCCATTTCTTTATACGTATGTGTTGAAGAAAGAAAAAGCAATTTCAGGCATTATGCAAATCCCCTGAACAGGGCACAAAAACTAAAACACATGTGGTCACTTACTGAACACACTTGTATATTGTTACCCATTCAAAAACAAACAAAAGATAATAAATCACTGTCAATATACCCATTGAAGAGTGGGCACACTGGGACCCTGTTGTGTGGAGAAGTGTCAGCATTGTCCGGAGTCCCCTCCGTTCCCCTAACAGCACAGAGTGACATCGCAGAGTGTCACCGCAAGGAGGGGGTGCACATTCGAACATGATGAATTCATTCAGCGAGGAATACCGGCTGTCACAGATAAAGCTGAAGAATATGTCAGGCTTAGAAAGACAACCCCTGAACTGACATCATGCACACACAGGCTACCTGAGGCAGACAACCTGAATCAGGAAGTAGGTCACATGCTGTACTCGAGTTTAGACACAGAATTAACGTAACTACAACTCAGAGGTGAGAGTAAATAAAGATATTGTTCATATAAAAATATATATTTTAACTGAATCATTTGTTTCCATACTTGTTTAGTTGTCTTATCCAGAATACTGTCTACCCAACCAGATAGTTTTGCTGAGATGTGACAAATTTTCTAGATTTGATGACTTTCATAGATGCATAATGAATCCACCAAATCTACATTAAAAAAATATTAAACATCAATAGAGCTTAAGAATGCACATTCTAAACAATAACTATTTCTTCTACTGTGGGAATCCCTCAACTGTGTCCACGCATGTTTCCGACGAAGCACACCAAAGCAAATCTTTCCACTGATTTGACAATTATCGAAAACAACCTTAGGATATTGTCCTAAGGAGTATAAGAGGTATAAAAACTATTCTAGTAGAAAAAACTTTTTTCGAATTAGAGTAGATACAGGACTGACTATTTTTCATATGCCAGCAACACACTGTCAAATTGTGTCAAGCTGCATAAGTTCCAGCATGTACCCTGTTGAGTCAGTTTTCTCAATATATTGAAAGTTAATCTGAAATTGAAGGTAAATACAAAAAAATATGGCTCTCCTTAGTATGCAAGGGAGGTTTTCGTAAATGTTGTATTTATTTACTGTGACACTCTTGTCTCTTTAAAAGAGACATCTTTGGAGTCCTTTGTGTTCTGGAGAGTGCACAGCCTCTGTCCTTTGTCTGGGACAATGGGCACTCTTCATAGTTTTTGTTGCCCTCTGTAATCATTGCCTTACTGCCACAGGAACTGTTACAAACATTCAGTACAGCTCACACCAAATACAAATCCTGACCAATATTTACACAAACACACACATACTGCAGTCAAACATTAGCCACCATGTGTAAGATTGATTGTGCAACCTCCAGTATTCACATTGTCCTCAATCACACCTCTCAGAAACACCATGAACCTTGATGATGTCATGGCCAGATTTAGTCATGCTCCTGGGTTTCGGGGTATGCTGTATCAAACTCCATGTACACTCTGAAATTGCATAGGTAAAATATAAATATAGATAAAAATATAGATAAAAATAGATAAATACATATTTATTTCCTCTCCATTAATAAAAAGATATCGGCAGATCTTCTGGTTTTACACCAATTACTCTGCTGTTTTGTTTAGTTCACTCATCCTTTTTGTGAATCTCAGGAAAACAAACTGAGCAGATGAGCGCACGTTTGCATGTCTTGCCTAGGGGGCGGAAACGCACTGCAGTCCAGCGCTTGGATAATAATCGGCCTACTTTCCACTCATTTTATTTTTAGATCTGAGATATTTCATGGCTTATAGTATGTGCACTTTAAAATATGTAAGCACACAGCACAATTAATAACAAGGCTGAGACTGAATGTTCTGGAGGACTGGGTGAGGACCAAACGCCATGGCAGTCAGGGAAGCTCTCAGAGAATGAATTCCGTCAGGCAGAGCCAGGATCCCTCGGCCTACAGCGCGCCCATCTGCCCCCAGCTCTCTCCAGGTCCTGTCTGATGGCTCATCTTGTGCAGGAATGCCTCCCTGCATGCAGGCCATGAATGCTCAATCTTTCAGCACCAGAACCATCAGGCCCCAACCCCTAACCCAACCCCCAACTGCCTATGCAGCTCTGATGACCTCATCAGTCATGCACTCATTACGGCCCCAGTGGGTTCAAATCCCTGCTTTGTGTGACTCTCTTGAGTACTATTTGCACAGTTAGCATGTATTGCTGGTGTACTCTCGAACAAGGCACTTAAGGTGTAACTATATCCTGCAGTGAAAGGCATGAAAAAAAAAAGACCTCAGTAGCTGTGGACACAAGCATCTGCCGAGCAGCATGTGACAATAGACATTAGTGTACGGGGTCTTATACAGTGAGAGAGAAGAGCATAAAGAGTGGCAAACTTCACTACAGTACCACAACTCACACACAGCACTCACTTCTGTCACAGTCATACCAACAGGGCGAGAGGCGCAGCACTCTGCGAGAGCATGCCTGTCTGTAGTCTAGCAGAAGAACAGTTCACACACTGCTGAGAAGGGCGTGCTGTAGCAGGCTATCCTCAAATCATCTCCTGAGCGTCTACAAACTATCGCCTCACATTGCATCACACTGTTTGCTCAGCAGAATGTGCCTTACATAAGCCATGGCCTTCATGGTATGTTATATACAGTGTAGCTATTATAATGTACATTAGCACCACATGGTTTTTATTTTAATTTTCTAAATTTGACAATTTCAAAATATTCATTGGCTTCCAAGATTGAATGTTAGACAATAGTCAATGGGACGTGAAATCCTGCCTTGTATTTTTGAAAAGAAGCCCTTCCTATCAGAGGCCTAGGCCTAAGGCAAACTCATTCTTTAAACCAGGAGCTGGCTGACACTATATTTAAAAATGTCAAATTATACATCCATATAATCTTTCACAATATCAATATTTTATTTTTGATTAATTTTGGGGACTGGATGGATGGATATTTTTATATTGCAAATGGCAAGCATTGAAGCACTGATCCAAACACATTGGCAATCGCATGCACATGTGCAGTCCTTGCTCATTGAGTCTTACACTGCATATATATATATATATATATATATATATATATATATATAATTTGAGTCTTCAGCAGCATTGAGACAGACTCTTATTTCTATGACTTTTCTGCTAAATAAGACAAAATATCACTCTCCACAAGATTAAACCATGATAAACAAGGTCTCTTTTATCCATTTTTGTTTTCCAAAAGAACAGTAAGTGAAAAACAGGATCTTATTCACTACACTACACTGCTCCTCCTCAGTACCAGACCAGTCTCCTTGGACATGAAGCTGAGAAGAAAGCAGCCTCTGGAAGTTTTTAATGTCAGAGGAGGCTAATATGGGGGCTTGGTTACCTGTGGTATAATTATACATCAACTGCAGTATAAACAACATCTCATACTGGCTCACACTCATTAAACCTCCCACATGTTCAAAACCATATAGGACACCAACAAAAAGGGGGCATTCTGCAAGGCTTCACAGCACGTATGTATGGTAGTTGATGTTTGTTGTATAGTGACTCCCTAATATGCAAAACAAATGTTGTAAGAAGTATCCTCATACATACATTTACAGAACTGTACTTCCAGTATTTATGATATAATCATTATATGATGATTATGATATATAATGAGTATGTTATAATCAGTAAATGTACTTCATAATACACCTAATCTGTCTTCCAAAAATAACTCCCTAATTTGGTTACTTTTTGACTAGTCATTTTTTACTGCAAGTTCCTAGCAGAGTTCATGACTTACAAATCCATCAATGGTAATGTTTTTATTCAAACATAGCCACTATACAAGTAAAACAATGTCATCACTACGGCTTTAGAGTCTTTGGAGTTCCCTGGAACAGATCCAAACCTTCAAACTCATTGAAATTCTTACCTCTACTAATTCCAACCAGGGCCCTGTTTCCTCAGTAAGAAACGTATTATGTTTAAAATACCCCTTTGACAACTCATACAGTGCATGTGTTTTCTTGGAAGGGAGTAACATTATTTTAGATTAGATTAACCAGGACACAGTAAATATGACATAATGTGTATACACATTTAACATGTCATGTGAAAGATGGCACACAAGACAATTGGTCAACTTTGTCCAGAGAGAAGAGCATCCTCTACTGGCTTATCAATGCCATATTCCTCAACAGGTTAACCCGACATATTAAGGACAACTTAAGCCTAACTACTATTAACCAAGTCTAGATTTGTTTTGTTTTATTGCTGTACGTGCAATCTATACTTGCTGTTCATTATGGATCTAGTTATCAACAACCTGGAGCAATCGGAATGTACCAAATATCCAGCATGTCCATTCCAGCTGATTTCTTGGAAAACACAGCATGCTACTGTAATTTATCAAAAGTGGGTGTTATAGTAGTTTTAATCGTAAATGTAACTTGCCATGAAAGGGTCGTTCAAAGTTCTCTACAGTGAGCTGATTATTTGAACTAGTAGTTTTGAGCTGTAATTTGACTACACGGCTTCATTTATCTTTGCTTCCCAGCCCCTGGTTATGATTTCACTGAATTTTCCTTGGTTACTATATAGAAGCCAAAGTACCTTTTGCAGTCAGAAGTAACCTTTTAATTGTAGGTCAAATAAAAGGACTCTCACTTGCATATTGTAATAAGAGAGGGTAAAATACCCTAATTTACATCCTGAGTTTAATCGGTCATGACAGAAGCCAGTGGCATGCTGGATATTTGGCTCAAATCTGGGGCAAATTCAGTGAGTAGCCGCATTCTCTTTTCATGTGTAACTAATTTAATATGAACATATGGGGACATCAAAAGTATTATGACTACTGAGATCTGTCCTTGGCTCCCTGTTTGTCAGTAGTTGAAATGAGAAATGATAAGAAAAAAAATAGTAAAATTCCAAAATATCATGTCTGGGGCCCCAGCAGAACTCGAATTTCATGAAATTTTAATAATAATAAAAGGCAGCAGCATTCCACAAAGAACCCTGGAGACTTGTAACAAAACGTGTCCACTGCCAACACTGATCATGGGTCAATACAGTATCTTTAACTTCTTTACATAATATCCCATTTATTTTAGCCCAAATCCTCGCCATAATGGCTGACTCACATTCATAGTCATTAGAGGCCATCAAACTGAACAACATACGTGTAAGTAGTTCACCTTTTATGACGTGCTCCTCATTATGAAAATGATAAAGATAAAAAACTGGGAACACTATCAAACTATCATTACTTCCTGTATAAATGACAACAGCTGGCCTAACTTTGGTTTGCACAATAGTAGGCCAAAAGAAGGCAATAGTTGCATTCTTTTCATAGAGTCCTTTCAGAAATGTATTATGCAACAAACATTGAAATTGTCGACAGAACAGAATAACTATTTTCCCAGGGGGTGATATTATACACTTTATTATAAACTCAATATTAAAATTTCCGAGTGAGTAATGTTTTACAGGGTCTATATGGCAAAGTGACACAGAACGGATAAATATAAAGACAGATACGATGCCAGTATTGTTCTGTGGCCCTATATACCGCAAGCAATAGGCACCCTATACTCTGAACAGACACATTCATGTAGCGTATAGAGCCAGGTCTAAAAATGAACCCAAAAAGAATGTATTATTATTAACAGAAGACATGTAGGTTGGGACTCATGCAGAAAAACAACACACACACACACACACACACACACACACACGTCATATGTGATATTAACCTAGACAGACACTGGCCAAGGGAAAGATACTAGTGGGGCAATACTTTTTGACTCCATCGAAATGTAGACCTGCTGCTCTTTGTTTTGGCCCAGGTTCTTCACCCGGTTACTGCATCTTCCAAAAACACTAACTTCATCCACCAACCCAATGTTTACTGTGTAGCTGCACTGAGCTTGAAGAATATGGTAGCCTATACAAGAGCACTGTATCTGAGTATGCCTACTCCAGGTGAAATCATTCTGCTGTCAGACGCAATATGTATGCACGTATACATAACTCGAGGAACGCTTACAATAACGAGGGTCATTGATTATTTTCTCTGTCTCCTGTTTAAAACAAAACGGAACGCACAGAAACGTTTTGTTATATTAAGGGAATGTTCTTTAGACAACAGAGCAAGACAAGTTACGTAAACTGGAATATGCAATGAATCTGACCGAACCATGGTGAAAAGGGGTCCACGTGATCATTGTTATTGTTCAATGCGTTTCGCCTGCAGCAGTCAGCGCTCCAATGGTGTTTCATCGAAGCACCGTGTTCAGCGCATTTTACTAGCGTGTGTGGGCAGAAAATAATTTCGGTTTGAAGAAAGGAAAACGTTATCGATGCCAAAACGATTAATAAGGTTAAATGTCAGATAACCAGATGGATGTTAAATGAAAACGCAACACGAAAAAAAGACACAAATAATCTAATGTGACATTGCTAAAGCTGCTTCCTGATATTTTAGTGCCAAGTGAAAGTGAAACCGACAAGTGCATAAAACACGTAAATGAACGAACACATTCTACATGCGTTATTTCTAGGGCATGTTGGTAAAGAAATACATCCGCCACAAATGTAAAATCATTCATTCCTAAAACACAACAGATGAATATATTTATTTGATTACCTGGTTCTTGCTCAATGTCTTACTGTCGTCTTAAATCAATCCAAATTGAAAGTAAATATCAACGCACAGTGCAGCAATCAGAGATGCGTCGTTCACTTTGGTCCCGCTGCTAGAATTCGAGTCCTTCGGTAGGATGGAAACCCCTGGAAGATGCCCAAAGACATTTCGCGCTCTCATTGGTTGGGGTCTTGTCAGTTGATGGGTGAGCAGTGACTGTACATGATCTTGTTTATAGTGATGTAACGTTTGCACGACCAGACACAATATTTTCGTTTACCAAATCGGATTGACATTTGATTTTATTGTTGTCTCGTCGCTTCTTTCTTCCTTAATTCCCTCGTCATGAAACAAGCCGTGCAAGTCTTCAAGTTAACGGTTTGTGAATTCCGAAATCATTGATTAGCGTGCATTGAGTGAGCTATCACTCCGTTTTAGGCACAAGCGGGCAGGTTATACAATGAATAGCAATCACATTGAAAATACAATTGTTTTTATCTGGCCATTATGTATTTCATTGGAATTTAAATTTTGTTTTTATTTCACCCTGCACGGGTTAAAATATAGGCAATCTCAGCTGCATGAAGTGCAGCCTATATATTGTAGGCAACCGCAATTTCAAGAATGATATGGATAGAATGCTCGTTTTTTTATAATGGGCACTGAAACGATGCATAGGCTACTTATAAACAGATACAAAAAGACAAGCAATCAGTTTGTGAATCAAAATTTAAGAGGAAACGCACTCGGGCTCTGGTCTGAGAACACGATGCGTTCTCCGGCTGGGTCAGTACTTATCGCTGGCCTCGTCTCTGGAGAATTCTCATTTTCCTTTTGAGACAGATTAAAAGATCCGGTCCTTAATACTGGAAACATTTGGGGTTGCATGTACAAAAAATGGATCTTCACTTCGTTAGTCATTACAGCGGGGGATACGATTGGCACCTCAATAATCCATAGGATGTCTTTGCATTTTGTCATTAATGCTTCCTCTTAAGATTCGATGCGGAATGGATCATTCTAGATGGAAACAGTATAGGAGGTTGATAAACTTGCAGTGCAGAACAAGGCGTGCTACATCTGGAATTTGCATATGCAGTTCTTAAAATAAATCATATTTCTTGACTTGACAGCATTTGCGTCGTCTCCTCTGTATACTGGGGTTCAGAACAGAGAGGTATTGTCCTACACAACCTCGGTGGGTGGTAGTGATTTGTCATGGACATTATATAATCCAACGACCACGGGAATTTGACAGCACAACATGGCACTTATTGTAACTGCATGCATAATAGTGGTGGGCAGTAAAGGAGGACGAAAAGTGCTGATTTCACTTCAACCCCGAACGACAGCAGTCATGTTCTAATAATGAATGGTATAGTCAAACAGTTGACCGAAATCCAAAGTTAATATTATAAAGTAAACGCATTCAGAATGTTCAGTTCAGGGAAAGGTGCCGATATCTCCTCCCAGTGGCGAAGGGTGCTCATTGCGTACGAAAAACATTTTCTTGTGACCGTATTTGACTCATTTGGGGTATTTTATTATAAAATCTAAAAGATAACCAATGAGTATTATGATAAAACACTGAGAACATAAATATTTGTAAAGCAAACAGCGAAAACACATAGTCTACTGTACATTTTGATGCCATTCCCTTCGGATTGTGACATATGTATCCAACAATATAAAATACAGGTGTTAAAAATATGGCAGTAACAAATGTTCTGATGAATTTCTTCACTGCTGCTGTTGCTAAGTTCAGTCAGCCAGCAGGTGTAAGGAGGAGGCAGAGTTCAGTGTTTAATATTAGGCCCCCACAGTGGCCTGGAGATCCTGCTCATCTTTGCGCTTGGTTGAACACATTTTTCTCCAGAGGTCACAGGAGCTGCAGCGTGAGGGGACCCCCACAGTGGGTTCCAAGTTCCAGGCTGCAGAATTGGACTGCAGTCACGTGCTGCAGGAGCTCCTGTTCACTGGCTGTCTCCCGCTCCGTGGTTCCACCGGAGCCTCGGACTCTGAGAGCATAAGGGAATACCCCCCTGCGTGCTCCGACAGGACAGCTACGGATGCTGGACTGTGAGCGTGGCCACGGAGCTCCCAAGCTGGTTCTGGGCGACGGGCACGCCTTCTGCAGACGCCATGTTAGCGTGTCCGGAGTCAGGCGGCTTCTCCGCTCCCTCCACTGCGTCTGCCTTCACGACTTCATCTTTCCAAAGGAAATAATGTCAGCTCAATCAGCAGTGGTACAAATAACACTAATACAAATAGAGTTCAGTACTCTCGTATTTGTTCATTATTTGGCTAATAATAGAGGTGATATTGTACTGTATACTGTATACTATCCATGGATACAGTTGGTTATCAACTGAAGCAATTGAGGATAATTACCTGGTTTAGGGATACAATAGTCACATGCTAACTGGGTATCAAACAGCCAACCCTCGGTCCTGTTCCTTAATAAGCCACTATGCTTCAGATCATGAGAGTACATGCCAATTATTGGCTTAGAATTAGCTGCATGACTGCATTTAGGGGTTTAAATTTGACATCAATAGTGTCTCTAATACTATATGAAATACAACAGACAGCAGTGATTTATTTTATTTGGCTCACCTGGTAGTGTTGGTTTGGGCATTTTTGACTCATAGTATAGACCTTCCTCCACATCACCAGTTGCTTGTTTAAAATTGTCCATCTGAAAAAAAACATTTTCTTTTAAATTGTGCCTATGTTGAAGTTAAAATGCAAATCAGAATCCATTCATTCATTTCTAATGAGATTTCAGGAAATAGTAAGAATCGATTGTGGTAAAGTGTAATGAAGTTAATTGTACACGGTCACCTCAGTACAGATGGCTCCTGAGAGTCGACTGCTGATCTGCCCTCTATCCTGATACTTTAAGGCACTGTGATTCAAGAGGACATAACATAGATTGGCATCAGCCTGTGGAACCAACATTTTATTTCACGTTTCATATCACTTTTCAGAGAAGAAGCCACATCCATTTTACCCCTATCTGACTGTACAGCTGCATTAGGAGTCAGAGCCAATGCTGACAATTATTGCCCTTTCATTGCATCACCCACAATTATCATGACATCACAATGAAAGCTGGAGTCTGCTCAGAGTGGGGTGACTGCCTGCAGGTCTAGGCTGAGATATTACTGGAGAAAAAGAACTGTTATTATATTTATATGTGTTTATATTTATTTTTATATTTCCAACAGTACAGCAAATACACTTCACAACAGGGCCGATGGAAGCCTTGCGGAGAATTATTTTTATTTGGCAACACTGAATTGAACATATTTCCAGTTAAACGTATTACTGTTGAATACAACTTCAACAGCAAAATATTGATAATGTAAAATGTACTTATTTATTCTCCTTTTTCACCCAAATCCTCCTATTCCTTGTGACCATCTTCCAAACCCTCAAACTGCAGAGGATATTACACTGTAAGGTGGCTATTGAGCTTCCTACAGTACCAGAGTAGAGTCCCATAGACACAGTGGGATAGCCGGGATACTGCTTTAAAGTCCATGCCAGAATGTACCACACACAGAGTACCACGAATAAAGCATGGAACTCATTTCAGTTTGGACACTTTAATGCATCTTTAATTTGAATGAATAGTGCTGCATGGTTTACATGGTGCCCAGCTGGGTGAGAGGACAACACTTTTACACCCTGCGGAAAAGTAATCCCTTATAAACACAGAAAGGAGGGGGGGGGGGGGGGGGGTTGGCATGGAATGTAAAACCTTTTATGAATGTTTATGTAGCTGTCCAACCTAAAACTAAGCTGTCTTATTGTGAGTTTACCTAGGAGCAGGAGTCTTATTTTGTTACACATTTAGTTGTTCTGAGAATATTTCTGAAGGATCTTTCACAGATTCTGGGTAAATTACAAACCTAACAAAGCTGCTTCATCATTTTGGGGCGACATGGCTCAGGCAGTAAGAGCAGCCGGTTCGATCCCCCGCCTGGGTTGTGTCGAAGTGTCCCTGAGCAAGACACCTAACCACTAAATGCTCCTGACGAGTGGGTTGGTGCCTTGCATGGCAGCCAATCACCGTTGGTGTGTGAGTGTGTGTATGAATGGGTGAATGAGAAGCATCAATTGTACAGCGCTTTGGATAAAGGCGCGACATAAATGCCAACCATTTACCATTTCACATGACACATGGGAAGCACAGGTCCTGCCATGAAGGCAAAGTGCTGATATGACTGTGACTAGGCCTTACCTTGACCTTCCAGACAGTGGTGTATCACATTCAACAGATTTCTCCACAGGGGGCAGATCCTGCAAACAGTCCCATCAAAGTCACATTTTAGAACCAATACATTAAGAAAATGCAATAATTTGGGATTAATTAATTGAATGAGGAATGTCTGTCACAGTGCACCCAATTATGAAGCCCATGGCATTAGGCTACTGTGTAACCTCCAGATGCATTCAGTCATGGAAAAGCACCTCTATAGTTGAGTTTCAGCCTGGCAGCAGTTTTGAAGCACTTAGTTTTACCGGCCATAACAACCTTTCCTTGTAACACAGTTAGGTTTAATGTATGCATTGCAACATTTTTCAGCTTCTCCTAACTGGTTGGACGTAAAAAGATTGTACAGTTGTCCATGATTTATTTGATTGTGTAGCTTACCCACACATTTATAATAATAATAATAATAATAATAATACAAGCACTAAATCTACAACTGTCACGGTCACTGTTACGATTGGTACAGAACTTAGATGAGGTCAGGCAAAATGAAGGCTTGGTCATTAGCAATGGTAATGGAATAAGGCTATGTAACGGGACGAAGGGAGTAAAGTAGGTTAGCATTTTAAATGACAGAAGTAAAATAAGTGTTGTACTTTCGGTGAATTTCATCCTAGCAGGTTTAATGATCATTCTCACCATCTTAAAATGCACTGCTTTGTTTTACCAATCCGCCAGAGTGTAATACCCAGTGGGTGCGCCAAGCCAGAGGAGGTTACATGTGCATGTATGGACATGTGTATATATACATGTAAAGCACTGGGGTGTTACCTGTAAAGAAGTTCCATTGGTGGTGGTGGACTGGTTGGTCCTTCCCTCCAGTTCTCGAATGCTCTGCAAGTGACGCTGTCTCACAATGTACTCATATGTGCTCATCTTCTTTATCACTGTGAGCAAGTAATATAAAAGTAAAATAGATGCATTATGCAGGCAATATGAAGCCATATGTATAATAATGCAAGTGACGCATGTGTAAAAGTAACTTCATTAATTCCCTTAATGAGTTTTTTTAGAGAAAAGTGAAGCCTCACATAGGTAGATATGGAAGCTCAGCAGGTGGCTGAGTAGCAGCAGGGAGGCCGCGGCCAGCATGACGGTGATGAAGGCGAGGGTGAGGATCCCGGCCGAGCTCATCTCCAACGGCGCCAGCGGCAGGAAGGCCAGCCACGTCCCGTTCTCTCGCACATCTGCGTAGACATGTCAGTCAAGATACGTCCCCTGTTCTCTCGCACATCTGTGTAGACATGTCAGTCAAGATACATCCCCTGTTCTCTCACACATCTGTGTAGACATATCAGTCAAGATATGTCCCGTTCTCTCGCACATCTGTGTAGACATGTCAGTCAAGATACGTCCCCTGTTCTCTCGCACATCTGCGTAGACATGTCAGTCAAGATACGTCCCCTGTTCTCTCGCACATCTGTGTAGACATGTCAGTCAAGATATGTCCCCTGTTCTCTCGCACATCTGTGTAGACATGTCAGTCAAGATACGTCCCGTTCTCTCGCACATCCGTGTAGACATGTCAGTCAAGATACGTCCCCTGTTCTCTCGCACATCTGTGTAGACATGTCAGTCAAGATACGTCCCCTGTTCTCTCGCACATCTGTGTAGACATATCAGTCAAGATATGTCCCCTGTTCTCTCGCACATCTGCGTAGACATGTCAGTCAAGATACGTCCCCTGTTCTCTCGCACATCTGTGTAGACATGTCAGTCAAGATACGTCCCCTGTTCTCTCACACATCTGTGTAGACATATCAGTCAAGATACGTCCCGTTCTCTCGCACATCCGTGTAGACATGTCAGTCAAGATACGTCCCGTTCCCTCGCACATCTGTGTAGAAATGTTAGTCAAGATACTTCCCCCGTTCTCTCGCACATCCGTGTAGACATGTCAGTCAAGATACGTCCCGTTCCCTCGCACATCTGTGTAGACATGTCAGTCAAGATACGTCCCCTGTTCCCTCGCACATCAGTGTAGACATGTCAGTCAAGATACGTCCCCTGTTCTCTCGCACATCTGTGTAGACATGTCAGTCAACTCTTACTCTGAAACTGTGGTGCAGTTCTCAGAACGTCAGGGTTCAAAAAGTGTTCAACGAAGACAAAGAGGATGATGAAAACAAGCAGCAGAATTCCCAGGGCAGCAGACATAACTGTCACAAAGAAAAACCTGGAAAATAAAATGGGAAGGTCAACTAATGTATGCCAACTCAAATCTCCATTTTATGATATCTTTATACTATACTATATATTTTATTTTGCTGTATTCCTACCAGTGCATCTGATAACTGATGGAATTACCAAGTTTTAATTCATGAGGTAAAATTTCAGTGTATGGCACCAAAGTTCTTCTATTTCAATTTGAGAGCTCAGGGGTGGAAAGTATCTGAGCTCCTTAGGAATAATATAAAAACAATCAATGGATAAAAAGTATATATTCTGCAGTGGCCAAAAATGCTGAAAAGTACCAATTCAAAACCAGAAAGAAAATGGTGCAGGTATGACCCACAATAATGTCTTTCTTACCAGTAGTTCCTCCCACCAACACAGTTGTTGAGCCATTTGCAGTGGTGGTCAAAGTCTGCAATGCACTTATTGCAGCTACTGCAGTGTTTCACTCTGGGACCCCTGTAGATAGATACATACTCTCAGTGAGCACTTTATTATGTATTTATTAGACTCAAGTCTTCTGCTGCTGTAGCCTATCCACTTAAGAGGTTTGACATGTTGTGTGTTCAGATATGCTCTACTGCATACCACTGTTGTAATGCCAGGTTATTTGCATTATTGTCACCTTCCTGTCAGCTTCGACCAGTCTGGCCATTCACCTCTGACCTCTCTCATTAACAAGGTGTTTCTGCCCGCAGAACTGCTGCTCACTGGATGTTTTTTGTTTTTCACACCATTCTCTGCAAACTCCAGAGACTGTTGTGCGTGAAAATCCCAGGAGATCGAAAGTTTCTGAGATACTCAAACCACTCTGACTGGCACCAACAATCATGGTCAGATCACATTTCTTCCTCATTCTGAGATTTGGTCTGAAAAACAGCTGAACCTCGTCTAATTTAGTTATCGCCACATGCTAGGCTGATTAAATATTTGCAGTTAATAACCTGGTGTACAGGTCTAATAAACTGGTCACTGAGTGTATTTAGAGAGGGGCAGTTAGTGAAAGTGTGAGAATGAGAAATAAGAACGTGAGTGTGAGTTTTAGAAGAACAATGAGTACGTACATTTATTTTCAAATATAAAATATATACATTTGCTCAGGCTTGCTGATTTGCAATGAAAAAAGACAGTGTGATAACCTGGCATTTGCATCTGCAATTTGGTGTAAAAATAGAGGACAAGGACATACACATCGACCTCACAGAGGTAGCAGTGCAAGTTGTGGATAACATGCGGATGCTTCTTCTTGTCCAGGACAGGCATGGGGTTGGAGTAGTTCTTCCTCGCAAGGACGCTCAAGTCAGCTGGGTCTATAGACACAGCTGCCAGATGAGCGACCAGGTGTATTGCAAAGGCTGCACCAATTACCTGCATGGGTGTTAGGGTCAAGGGGCAAAACAGGTGGGTGCCCCACATAGGTCACCAGGGAGACATAGTGCTGAAAATCAAATGGCACTATAGTTGTTCACACACTGTGATCTTTAAAGTACATGGATTTTAATGGAAAAATATCTTGTATATATTTTACTGTCTAACACAGGCAAATACAATCATGGCAGTGCTTGTGTGATTCAAAATAAGATGAAAGACTGTCAAAACCAGTAAGCACTGCCATTAAAGAACGCCCTGGAGAAGGTCCCTGGAAGAACAAATCAGAAAAAAAGCATTTAAAATGCATAAATAGTCCAATTATGCAGGTTTGCTATAAAAATATTTTTTTATGATTTGGTGCATTATCTGTGCATAGCTACACTCCCTTAGAGATGCAGAATATCCAAAAACATGCAATAAATTCACTTTATAGAGCCCCTAAGAACAGTGACTGTGAGCTCCCACAACAGGGAGCAATGAGATGTTTCTCCATTTTGAATGTGGCTGTGACAAATGATTGTGGAACAGGGCCCAAAATACCTTTTAGACGTTTTCAGGTTGGTTTATAAACAACAAGACGCGACAGAGAGGCAGGCTGCTGAAGAGAACTGAACTGCTGCCATTTATAAATGCCTCTTAACAAGGCGCATCAGGCCCCTATAAATCAAACCTTTATGTCAGTGTCATTAACCTTCTGGAACGGGGTGAGCGCTGACGTTACACGGCAACGGATTCAACACGGCGAGCGGTGGGGCTGGCCAGGGCGAGCGTCTCCGCTGGAGACAACGCAGCGCATCAATCCCCACACGCTAGCTCTGGCCTGCTGCCGCACTCCATTTTAGATTCAGTACCAAACCTGCTAGCTGGGTAGCTCATAGTACATTATATAATATGTTGTATTCTTTGTACAGTTAACTGGCAAAGGCCCATAGTCATAAGAGAGAAACTGCTTCACTTCTTCACTTACCTCAGGGCTATATTATTTGAGCGTTACCCTAACTGGAGAATTCGTCTTTGCATAAAAAAGCATTAAGAGATTACTTTGTCATTCCGATGACCATAAAAGTCTTTACGTTCTTTATCTCGCTGGTCTTTGTAAGGCATTATATTTGCTCGATATACATTCTTTATCTCTCACTCTCGAAGGATACACCGTATGCAGCATGACTCCACGGAGGGGGCAGAAGTGGAATGTAGACGCCAAAGCCGACCACAGCCATGTAGCTGTAGATGAGCCAGGCCACCAGCTGAAAGGCGTGGAGAGGAATGGACCAGCCGTTCACCCGTGAGCGCAGTGGGGGGGCCACCAGCTCGTTCCGGCTGCCCCCTCGCACGGGGGCCGTGCGCCGAAGGTGCCTCTGAAAGCAGTTCATCTGGAAATATGGGTGGGAAGGGCAGGGACGGGTGTGACAAATACAGTTACGGCCTTACACACAGCTGAAAACCGGCTTTCAGTCAAGCGTGAATATCAGTATAGGTCCACATACAGCAGATAAGTTCATCTGACCATGAGATGAGTCAGCATGAAGGACCCCTTAGCTGTACTGTGCAACCCTATCGAAACCAATAGCAGCTGTAGTGCCAACCTCTCACAACTCAAGGAAGAAAAAAAAAAAAAGAGAGCAAAGCACTGTATTTCAACACCAAAAAGTCTGTAGCCTCTGTCACCAGGCCCATTCAGACACTTGTTGACAATGCAAGAATCAGTAGAAGCCATCCAATTATCTCAGAAAATATTTATGACATCTGTTCTTTTGTTTCAGTGGTTAATCATGCCAAAAGAAGTCAATTTGATTACAGTATTTAAACTTTTCCTACATTTTATTGTACATGTAATGAAGACATGAAAAGGATTACTGCTTTCTACTTCCTCCTAGATGTACTGCAAAGGTTTAAATGCAGAAATATAACCCCCCCCCCAGTCTCAATGCAGTTCCAGGAAAAGCTCTTCCACACAAGACCAATATGTCCAGCATCACTGTTCTTTTACATTGCATTAAAGACATTCAACAGACACCCATATCCAGAGCAACTTACAATGAAGAGCAAATCAAACCCAGGGACATTCAGGACCCTAGAAGAAAGTACAGTTCCTAGCAAGATCTCCCATTCTATCTCACCAGAGATCATACAAAGAGCATCATTTTATAAGGACACCAAGAGCTAAGTATGCGCTGAATCCTGTGTGTTTATTAAAACAACACTTTCATACCTGATTTTTGCATCTTCTGTCAATTTGGGCATAAAAAGCACACATACTGCCAGCCGCCATTGCCTCTCAGCCCACGGTCCACCAGCTGAACTGTGCAGTCAGCTGGTTGGCTGCTCTGTGAGGGACACTTCATGCGCAGTTGGTACAGACAGACAGCAGGCACACTCCCTGAGCAACACTTCAGTCAATTATACGCTCTCCTGTGGGGCAGTCTGTTAACTCGCCCCTTAATGTGGCAGAGCAGGCTCTGTGAGGTAAAAATAACAATGGCGCTCGGCCAGGGCAAAGTTAAATATATTAAATATTTAAAACGGTCTATGTTCTAGCTCTAGTAACCCAGAATGCTTACTGGATTACCAGGCAGTTTAGCGAAAAAGACCTTTAATATTTTGTGTAGGGAAGATGGTTCTAGATTCAAAAATTGCTCAATTTGTTAACATTAGCTATGCTTCAGCCATTTGTAGTTTTACTGCCCAGCTAGCTACTGTAACTGGAGAATGTATGACTACAGAGCCGGGGGGAACTTTACAAAAGCAACTGCAAGTTTGGTTGCTTGACAACACACGCGTCAGAATTCCACTGATGTAGGATCAAAATGCTTTGCTAAAGTAAATCATAAGGTACGAGGCCTGGTTCCATGGTGACTGTTGCACAAAAGGTAACTGGATTGCATACAACTTCTTTCTCCAGGAAAGTACAACCATAATGAACTAATCCTGTAAACAGCAATAGTCCTGGCATGTTTCATTCATTTAGCCTAATCGGTTTTCAGTAAATTCCACAGGAATCATATTACAATGCAGATCAACATAACTAGTCAATGATAGCCATCAAGTTATTTTCTGTAGCCAATTTTTTCAGTTGATGGCTGTCACAAACTCAATCATGATGGCATCATCAGCTGCTTTGCCTTTGCAAAAAGTAACTGAAATTGCCACATACAACCACAAACATACGTACCCATCTGCCCTCTATTATACTGTATGTAGATCTGAGCCAATCAACTACACAGAGATCAGTCCTAATTACATAAAAAACTGAAGCAAAGCAAACTGTACATACTCTGTTACAGTGCGTACCACTCACCCACTGTAGTACAGCACAGCAGCATTGGAAGTACTGGGACAGTGGCTGCTGCCTCTCCTCATAGTGTTCTGTGGAGTAGACCCCACGTCCCCTCAAGAAGGTATACTGCCGGCTGCTGGCAGCAGTATTATTGCTACAGCACGAGGAAGAATGTGATGCAGACATGTCTGGAGGCTCCCAAATCATTACGCTGAAACTCAGCCTGACTGCAGTCAGAGTGAAGACACCACAGACGCCATGTCGCAGAAAAATACGGCTACCCAGAGGCCATTTTCTCTGTTTTTCACTCAGTGGTACAGATTACAAATAAAGCCACTTCCTTTTCTCCAGACTCAGGCACCGGGGAAAGCAGAAGCTACGAAGAGGAGGATGTGGTTTAGACTGAACTGGGTTGGTTAGTCCCTCCTCTTGCGACACTTTGCGATGATTATAACGCATCTGTTATCCCCTTGCTTAAAAAAGCTTTTATAATTCAACCATTTTATATCATCACAAGACTTCTATTATCTCAAGCTTTGTTTAGCCAAAGAGCATTCTTGCAAAATGGCCAATACCTCCGTTACTACCTACTAATAACACTAGATTAATGTCCAGAGTTTGTCGCTTCTCTAGGTCCCCATCTATGGGATGGAATGGCCACTGTATGGTCCAAACGGGGTTCACTCATTCCACTTTCATAACCATACAGAATATATTCTCAACATGCAATACAAGCTCACTGGCTCAACATCATCACACAGGGAACGAACATACAACAAGGTTAACATGAACGGTTTAACATGACACAGGGAAGTGATGTCAGTGTCTGAGTGGAGACGGTGCAAAGAGACCCATTTGTCAGATGAGGTGGTTAGCAAGGACTACAATGTGAAAAATGTATCAGCACAACAGATCATTGGATGGTTGAGTTATTTGGATTTATCAGGATTATACGTACTCTGAGAAGAAAATGAATGACTGAAGGTTAAATCTATCTGTACAATAATTTCATATTATATTATTTATTCACTTAACAGACTCCCTCATGCGGTTATTACATATTATCTGTAGCTGTCCAGTCATTGGAGAGGAGATAATTCAGAGATGTTTTCAGGGTCTAAGGTACCTAGAGTTATACAAGGACCAGCGTGATCATTGCTGCTATAATGACTCACTTTACAATAAGTTTCAGCAATTGTTATTGAAAAATTATTCAGCACCACTTTTTCTGAAATTAATACATATATTTGTGACTTTTTGCTGTGTTTCAGAGCAAATGTACACATTTAAAAACATGATTGCTCACTACAGCTGCACTTGACTTAACTTGACAGGAGGTCAAGTTAAGTTACAAACAAAAATGATTTTCTATTGAAAAGTGTTAATGTCCTTATTAAAGGTAGATGCTCATTTGAAGGATGCACACGCAGGATGTAATTTCCTAATACATCATGCCAGTATGATTCTTACCAGCAGTGCATATAAGCCATGTGAAGGCTTTTGTCTGTTTTCTTATTGTGAATTGTTTTCATAATGCTTTCTGAGTACCACTGCACGTGGGTGTTGCCAGCCAAAAGGCCATCCATAATGTTGTGTGCAATAAATGGCAGCTAAAGCTAGCAGCCAGGGCACATTCACATATGAATGTGTTTTTCAAAACAAAATTCCTGTACTGGTGCTAAAAAAAAAGCATTAAATTATACTGTTATACGGCTGCGGGGCCATAAGCAGGCGCTGATGTCGCCTATTGGGTCAAGCCGACTGGCCACAGAGCCACTATGCAAACCAGCCATTATGTATCACTCACAAGATCAACCACCAAACACTATGTAGGTGATTCTGCACACAGAACACACTGGTCTTCGCTGGAAAGCAGAACAAGGTTTCATTGTGCGTGTCGTTCCCGCCCATCTCCTTGTTGTCAGTGACATCACCATAAAACCATGGAGCAAGGAACCTTCCTTTGTGTCACTTTCCTGAACACAGAGACTAGGGTTAACAGTCCTATTGATAGATCATTTTCAGGCACTTCCAAGTGTCAGCAAACCACAATTCTGGCTATCTTACAGACGTACTCTGTTTAAATTAACTCAAGTCTGCCCCCAGAGGAATGACAAGAGAGTCATCCAGGCAGACAAATTGGTATTGCCAATTCAAATGATGTTTTCCATTAAATAATAATAATAATTTTTTTAATCTATGTTTGTAAAATATTAACATGCATTTGTATAGGTTTGTAAACATGTATATTTCAGCATACATATATATCTGCTAGAAATGACAACACAGGCACTGAGCTGAAGCATAAGTCTAGACTGCACAGAAAGATTTAGCTCCAAGCTTCATATGAAATTTCATACTGAAAAAGGCTTTGACATGCAGCCACCATAACTACTTGTAATACTTTATTCGTGTTTGTTTTGTTGGTAGTAGCTAATCATGCTGTACAGTATATGCTTTCCTGGCTACATACACACACTCCTGTGTGGCTCTTGTTTAAATGACAGTGAGTGAAACCCGGTTGCCTAGCAAAATAACTCATGCATCCCAGGTTTCTTATTTGCACTCCTATCTGACAAATGAGTCCATCACGCGCTCTGTTTTGTTTAACAAATAATGCAGCCATGGTTTCCACAACTATATTTATGAAATACATAGCTCAATATTTTGTCCTTATTCCTGCTTGATGACACAGGGAATCAAATAAATCACTTAAATAAAATTCGCTGTATAGTTGTTGGGTAGGTTATAGCTTGTCAGCTAATTCAATTCATTCAAATTAAATCGTAAACTAACTGCGCTCAACATTAAATTGACCAATTAAAACACATGAAGTTAAATCATTACAAAACAGCTGTTAGTTGTTTAACATTATATGTCAACTGCGAATCCGAACGATAAAGTTAATTTACTTCCACACAAACATATTTCTTAAAGTAATAGGCCCATAACAAACACATCTGATCAATCATATAGTAAGAGGCTACTTACATTCATTTTGTCATGCCGTGGCCTGCAAAAAAGTTTCTTATAAATACAAAAATAAGTTAGCCTATAATCGTTTTTCAAAATTCAGGTTCTTTACCGGCCTGTTTTGCTCATTGTTTCTGTAACTAGCTAGCTACCTAATCAGTTCTGCAGGTGAATTTTTTAATCCCCAGGCCATTCAGAAGTGAATAGAAGATTATTGAAAACCTGCACAGGCCGTGGCTGTAAAAGAAAGCACAGCCGTAACGCATCCCGTCCGTAAAACTGACGTAGACTTTAAGTCAAAGTCAAAAAATAAATGCACACAATTACTATGTAGAACTGAGGACTAGTTTCACGCCCGTCCGATGAGCAGTTGTAGAACTTATCTCGTGCACCACTGCTATGGAAACTGACCTAGGGAAAGCCACAGTCCCCAAGGTCTTAGAGCGCGTCTTTTCCCGTAACCAGCTGATTTCCTTGAGTTTGTCTGTTCAATGTGCACCTGCGTTCATCGACTTTGCTTACCACATAAAAATGAAACGTTATAACTTATCCCTATGTTTTTTCATAAGTAATTAATATAAAACATAGTAATATAAAAACAACATCTAAATACGCGATAACTTCCAGCTGATCTAGATATTATACAGGAGTCAGCCTATTGGATGTCCAATTGTGGTACCTGAACTCTGTAAATTAACAAAAGAGGAAGATTATAAAGGGATGTAGTTTGACATTTCATGTTTTTGAACCGGTTAAACGGTTTGTGTCTGTGTGTGTGCGCATGTGTGTATGCGTGCGTGATTGCGCATGGAGGCTCTTGTAATAGGACAAGCACAATTTGACAAAACAGCACACAGCTTGAAATATGAAATCTTAAATTGAATCCTCATTTTAAATGTATTCCCAGATCCTTTTGCCATATGCAGGGCTTGTACAGTCTGCTCTGTAATGATTTAAGATGGTTATGTTATGAAAAATATAGTCTGAATGCAAATGGTAAATTATGCACAACAGCTCTTGCTGAGCAGTGAAAATCCAGTCCCTCACAGGGGAAGGGCATGCTTACGTCTGGAGGACACCAAACTGTAAACAAGCTGTTTGTGAACCAGTGGGCAGGAGAATAAACCAGACTTTCATGTACTGCCTTTTTCAGCACTGATCTATTATCTTCCGTCACATCCATCAAAGTTTTTCCGCACACTGGACAGCCCTCCGAATATGTCTGGTAAGAGGAAACTGAGAAAGCCACTGACTTGATGAGGGGCAAATAGTATGTCAAGCTGAATTAGGTTCACTATATTTCCTGAATATAAGGAAAGGTGACCTGTTCAAAAATAGTTCTGACATATGTATGTATTCATTATATTCAACTTATCTTACACATCTATGGGTGGTAAAATGTCAGAATATAATAATTTTATTAAGCTTAATAAAAAACCTGAACTAACGGATAGGGAAGGGAAATGCTTTCAATCATCGCAATTGGTTCTCACAAAAGACGCAGGCCTTGGCCTCTAGTTCCCTGTTGCCTGTTTTATGGCTCGATGCCCTGGTAGAAACAGGCCAAAGGGCATTCCACATTATTTTTTTATACCGAGCTTAGCCCTAAATTTTGCATATACCATAAAGCGTGAAATATCTGTTTGAGGAAGAAAGTAGTGCTTTTTCCCCAATGCCATCTCACAATATATAGTGAATGTGGACTTGTGATATTCTGGTAAACATAGGACAGCTGTTGTAAACATGTGACTGTTGTTGTAAACACCACACAGAGCACCAAGCTCCTTTGAGGTTTCCATTCCAACCCTTTGTAGAGGAGATCCAGAGAGTGAAATACCTGCTAGGATACTGTGCCTTTCCAAATGTTTGCCTTTAAGTGATTGCAGTGTGGGGGAGCAGATGGAAACTGGTTGTTGATGGTGTCGTATGCCTGTCACATTTATCACCTTCAGGCATCACACTCACTTTCACTTTTATGGGGTACCTCTTTCTCTCTGAACTTACCTGTTGTTAATAAAATGAACACATTTTCAACCAAACTAATTTGAACATGAGCATCAAGCAATGTGTTAACAGACATTTACTAAAAAGTGCACCAAACCAAATGTGTCTCCAAGGTTAACAGCATATAAGCCTTGTGTTCGGATAGACATATGCTCACTTTGCACTACGTTAACTTGAAACAGGTCTGATTCTCAACTGTGATTGCAGTGAGAAAACACAAAACCTGGGAGAACATAAGCTATTTCAATGACAGTAGTTTTGCCATTTACACTTTCTTTAATCACAGAAACCTGAATAGAAGTGTAGATCAAAACAACAGATGAGTGTGATGAACTTTCTGAAGTTCAAATGTAACACCCAATCCAAATATACATATCATTTGCACATCAAACCTCTGCAATTAAAAGTGGTAAATTCTGTTTTTTCAGGCGTATGTGAAAGGTTTTTAGAACAGTGTGAACACAAAAAAAAGAAGAGTTGCAACCTTTCAGTTCTTATTTGCATCATATGAGTAAGTGGAAATAAATCATATTGGGAGTCCAAATGGATCCGAGCTAAAAAATCTGAATTGAGGGAAGATATGTGGCACAGTCCATAGGGAAGCCAGCCGTCAAGCCATATGTGATTCCAATAGCACTTTCTAAGCTATGGTCTCTATCAATGTTACACAATGACACTGGCGCTGAGACAAGGTAGCTTTGTACAACAGACCCTCTATTTTGTCAAAGAGCCATCTTAACTCCAGACAACAGTCCTGTATTGTTTGAGCTTAGTATGTTTTGGTAAAAAACCACATAGCCTGAGGAAGTATTCTTGGACCACTGAAAGGAGTATTACTTTACCCAGATGGTGCCTAAGGGATGAGAGAAGACTAGAGCACACAGACTGATTGGGTATACATTAACCCAGTTTATAGAAATGTTGACACAAAATATCCAGGGCAGGCAATTCGCTAGTAAGCAAGGCTAGCTGCCAGGGTTTAGGAGGGACTTTCTGAATATTCACCAATACCACAACTTTATCAGACCTCAGTAAACATCTCATTTCCAAGTGCGCAGCTGAAGTCTACAAACATGTGAATGAAGACATGCGAATGCGCTCCAACTACACTCGAAAGTCTGAAGGGGGAAAAAAAAATACAAAACACTGTATCACTGTATAAAAACAGACTTCTCCGAAGAGCATTTATTCACAAAACCTTGAATGAACAATCACAAATCAGCTGAACACACAATCAGCTTTCACACAAAGAATATGGTTCATTTTTCTCCCTATAAACGACATTAATATACACTACAGGTCTAGTTTCTTGACTGGTGGTGGGATTGTGAGGCTTTAATCCCAAAATGGCTGGAGGTCCGTGACATTGCAGAACCAATGACATATTAAAAATAAAATAAAAGCAGACCACATTTGGTCTGCTTTGACATGGCAATCATCAGCCCCACACATGGGGTTCATGAAGCCTCCTGCTTTCTCTACTACATGGGGTGGGGGAGGGGGGTTCTCCTGGGAGAGGATCAGCTGTTGGCTGTGGAGCCTGGTTCTGGAGACTGAAGAAACTCATACGGGTCATGAACCATTTCAGGCTGGTCCCCAACACCTAGATGGGATGGGCTCCCTGGAAAGACCAAAATAAAGAAGAAAGAAATGGGTACATCAATCTATGATATACCACCACACAAATGACATATAATTATAACATTTAGTATTTACTTCTACTTGAACATTTACAATTTATTTTTAGTTCTAACAGTTCTGAAAAATATCTTAGCTTTAGCCCCTTGATGGATTCAGGCCAATAGTTTCGCAAAATTTGCTACATATTTCTTCCAATAAAGTTCCTCCAAAGATAACTGCCATTTGATAAGATCAGTCAGAGTTCAGGGGCTGCAGGAGGTGAAATGCCACAGTAGTGCTATGAACTGTGAGGGAGAGGAGGTCTGTGGCCCTCACCCAGATGGTGCTGGTCTCTCTCGGATGCATTGGACAGCGAGGAGAGATTGGAGGAGGGTCGCGACCCCACTCTGTCCACCTGCACCTCCTGGAGGTCCTGCAGCAGCTTGGCGGTCTCATCAAAGTGCAGGTGCCCGTCATCATGCTCAGACTCCTTCTTCACCGTTTTACCTGCAGATGATCACCACCGACGAGACTGCTAAGAACACTAGCCTATCGGTTATGAGTTTTCCATGGCTTCATTTCACATGAGATCACAGGAGATTTTCTCCAACAAGACATTACCTGTCTATTGGAATACTTATTTCGGACGAAACGTGGTGTAACATCGCAAGGTCTATTTATCATAAGACAGATAGTGACATTATCCTTTAACATAAGTATTTAAACATAAAGCAGTTTACATTTAAAACACAAGACATATAATTTGAGGAATGTAAGTCCGTGTGAAATAGGTTTTCGGGCGAGAGCGTTACCCAGATTGTTCAGCAGTGACATGTCCAGAGACATGTCTGAGTAAGTCTTGATGGACATGAAATCCAGAACAGAGCTGTTCTCTCCCGACACGCCACTCCCATCCCCCACCTGACAGAGCAGGAGCTGGGTCAGTGTGTGTGATGCACAATGCAGACTGCTGGACACCTCGGTACAGAAACCACTGATCTATCCCACACCACATGGACACGGTCAACCATATCAACAATTACATTACATTGCATTGCATTGCTGCCATTGAGCAGATGGTCTTAGCCAGAGCGACTTACTACAAGAGTGAAGATTCAAATACATTTAAAAAAATCAAATTAACAAATTTTGGCAACACACTAGAGCAGGGGTGTCAAACTGAATTCCCGGGGGGCCGCAGTGTCTGCAGGTTTTTGTGGTTTCCTTTCAATCAGCTGCCAATTAAGGCCAATTAGGGCCTTGAGAACAAGGCGTGTGGATACTTTAACCAATCAATGACCTGAATGAACCCAGAACACCCCAAAAACCAGCAGACACTACGGCGCACTAGAGTGTCTGAAAACATTAAGTTTACCTGCATGTCACATAGACTGGACTTGATCTCATCAGGTTTCATCACCATGTTTCTTTTCTGAGGAAAAGGGACATTTTCTAAGTATTTATTTTACAACATTCTTGTAAAGTTCTTAGCAATCTGTTTACCATAAAATTAACTTAAATGTAAACTAACCATTGATAAGAATCAAATGTTTCTTATCAGCTGAAAGAATGAAAGACTCATCTTCCACACATGCACACACACTACCTGTCGGATTTGGAAGACGGATTTGGAGTGATCGCCTCCCGTCATCTTGTCCAGCAATCCGTCCACCAGCTTCTTGGTGAAGCCCCCACAGCCCTTTACAAACTCCTGTAGACTGGGAGACACACAGGACAGGCGTACAAATGATCTACACAAAACAAGGCTGGCCACTAAATACAGACTGAAGAGGGTGATGCGTCTACTGTATCACTTGTGTGCATTTTAGTATTACACCTGAAAACCCAGAAAAATACCATTCCCTTCACATCACTTTAGTCAACAATATTTTCAGCATTCAGTGTGCTGTAATCTTTTTTTAATGAATAAGTATTTGAAAATGATGGCATCAACATTACTGCAGTGTTTTCCTTTGATTTATTTTCTATTTCTATTTGTATTTTTTAAATCCAAAGCATATTTACTTTATTGGCATTTGGCAGACGCTCTTATCCAGAGCGACGTACAACAAAGTGCATACCGATAACCAGGGCTAAGTGCGCTGAAAGACCCTAGAGGGAAGTACAATTTCAATTGCATATGTACTATGTTAAAATGTTATGTACATAAAGGGTATTGAAAGTATACAATTATGCAAACCTGTATGAAATTTGCTTTTTTTGAGTTAGTAGAACATGTACATGATGATATTCAATGATGATTTTCTATGGCAGTTGTATGTGGAAGCTCAGATTTGCTGAATGACACCAGCAGAGCGTGCACTAGACCCCGTATCCCCTTCCTTCTCCGCCTCATTCCCTAACCTGAGTGCACATTGGACCCCGGTCTCATCCCCATACGCAGAATACAGCAAATCCATCTCCTCGGGCAGCAGGTCCGGGTATACGGTGTTGTTCTGGAGGGTCTGTGTGTTATACGCACTGTTGAGGAATGTCACTACAAGAGGAGAGAGTCAACAATCATTACTGCTATTCAAACGTAAGCAAATGATCAATGCAAATATTAACAGCGTCTACATTTGTGACCTACTTCTTTCAAATATAAACTGCCCCATGTATTCCCTTGGAACTTGCCAAATCTACACATGACATATTCTTCACCATATTAGTCTGGGGTTTAATATGAATCTATGCCTCATGTTTGTCCCATGGCCCAATTGAACGTGCAGTACACTTCCTTCTTTAAGGACCTACCTTTATGCCTTCGGTCATCTTTGAAGCCAAGGGTAGTTAGACCAGGCAAAAGCTTAGTAGACAGAGAGCTCAGGTCCACAGGGTGAGTTTCCTCCTCTGTTAACATATAAGATATAAACCAGTTAGCTCCATTCCACATAAAGTTAACAGTGGAAAATGAATGGAAAATAGGCTAGCCACAGGCAATATACAGATACAGTATATCTGTTAAATGGCAATGGCCTATTCATTTCCCAGAGAGCAGGGCTAGCTGTCCATACTCTCTATGAGGGGAGGTTTGAGAGACGTGCCTGACGTGAGTCTTAAAGTCCCCTCTTATTTTAAAACATTTTAGGCTCCTTCAAAGGGATGAAAGTTCATTTCAACCCTACCTTCGGCATCTGGGTCCTGCTGATTCACCACAGTGTAGACCAGAGCACCATCGGTCTCTTTTCTCAGGTACCCTATCTAGCAACACAGAGACAGAACCTCTCAGAGAAACCCCCCGCACCAAGGCAGCATGTAGAGTGTGTGAGCACAAGGAGTACAAATGCAATTCTTGAATTAAATCCAAATTGGTTTCATTGTATGTTTTTCCTAAGCGAAACCTAACAGAATGTCAAGGTTAGTCTGTCGTTAAGAAACAAATCAAAAGGTTAAATAAAGCTATACATTTGTATGATGAATTTGATATGGGCAGGTCTCACAGAGAAAAGAGAGAAAAGTCTTTCGAGGAACCATTCTGTTGCAGAAAAAAGTCTCAACATGAGAACACAATTATTATTAACTGCTTTATTCTCATAAAGACTTCGCTATATTTTTCTTTGAGATACCATGCGACACTCATAATACAATTCCAATCTCTGAGAATGTAGTCAAATATTTTTCACAACGGGAACCAAACACGACCTAGCCTATGGGCTGCAGATAGCCTGCGCTCCCTCAGTGATAATATGAAAATGCTGCTGTGAGCCGACTGCCCGGGGGAAAGCGCTACTTTGGAGTTGGGCATGAATCGGCTGATGCGGTCGCGGGCCTCGTCAGCGGCGTGCTCCACCAGGGCCAGGACGTGCTCTTCTGCCGTGCTGTCCGTCAGGCTGCAGGCGTTCCCCTCTGGCTCGTACGGGTCACTGCAGCGGGGCCAGAGAAGCACATCACTCACACATCCCCACGGTACCACTAACAGACATATAGTCCTCATTTACACGTTTAAACACCCAATGCAAGCACTTTGTCTTACACGTAAGAGTGTTCGCAAAGCCACAGGATAAAGGTGGATTCTTACAAAATGTCTAATGTATCATCTCTCAACATGAGGTCTGATGGCATGTCCTTACTGCCTGGATGTTCATTGAAATACAATTATTGGCAGTCCAATAAATGAACACACCATTGATAAGTTAAAATGTAAAATGCCATGTTGCTCATAAATACCAAATCCTCCTGTATTGAGCCATAGGAAAATGTTATTGCTTTTAGGACATAAAACAACAACTGATTCCACTCCATGACTAGGGTTTACAAGCACTGGTGCTCACAGACCAACGCATGGGCCTGCCCAAGAATCCATACGACATCATTCTGGTGTAAATGGAATTGAATCAGCATCATTACATAAATATTGTTACATGCAGATTTTTTTGTGCAGTGTATCAATTTGGGGGTGTCCCAGGTGAAGGACTCATACTTTCATATCTCAGCTCAGTCCCCCTTCACTGGAGCCTCGTGAGCCCCACAATGGGTAGAGCCATTATGTGCAGTCAGTCATTCTGTTGGATGAGCCAAACAAAAGACTGACCTGTGTAGCAAAATAATGGCTGGTACAACTCCGTAAGTTAACAGCCCACTACAGCTCCACCCATCATGGGGTTCCTTAAGCATCATTCCCCTCCCCATTAAGCATTCCTTCATGCCAGGAGGGTGATACAACCATAATCTTCCAATGACCTGCACTTCAACTAATGGCACTAATGGTTTAGCTAGTTTCAGCAGGCCAGAACCAGGTTAATAGTACTCTTTACCTGATGGGGGGCTGTTTTTTGGACTTTTTGGCAGACTCGACTGGTACCGGAATGACCTCAGGTGGTGGCTCCTCGGAGGCAATGTCCTCGTCACCCAAAATGGCCGCCTGCTGAGAAAAATCCATGTCCTGCATGAAAGACATGCTGCGCTTCAGAGCTAACAGCCGCTCCTGCAAACAGAGCAGAGATAAGAGCCCCACAGGGGTCACTCAACGCTTCCTGTAAACAAGCAGGAGCCACCATGACAGCCGATGGGATGGAGATGGAGATGGAGTTGGAGATGGAGTTGGAGATGGAGGTGGAGGTGGAATGAAGTGGTCAAAATCTCACAATCATGTGTGAAACAGCAGGGGGAATTAGTACTAAGTATTGGCCATCATCTTTATTATTCGTATTTTGCAGATTTTCCTCATCACCATTATTATTTTTCTTCTTCTTCTTCTTATTAATAATAATAATAATAATAATAATAATAATAATAATAATAATAATAATAATAATAATAATAATAATAATAATAATAATAATAATAATAATAATAATAATAATAATAATAATAATAATAATAAAGCTTTCTTGTACCAAAACTACAGTTTTATGAACAATCAATTTATTCAGCACAGGTCACCTACCTTTCCAAAGGGTACATCAGCAGTACTGCATCTAGGATTTGAGAGTGCAGCTTGTATCTTTTGATCGAAGTCTAATTCCCTTGTCAGTGCTTCCAGATAAAAACCATCTGGTAATCTTTGAAGTGGCATATGAAGTTATTTTGATCAAATCGAGAAATGGTTTTCTGAGCCCTGATGTGGACAGTTCAACTAGTATAGGGTTCCTCAGCATGCACAAGAAGATGACATGCACCATTTTTGGCTGTGGGGAGAATGTCCCTCTAGCCACAAGCAAGAGCCACACAAAATGTACATTCTGAGGCCTCAGCATGGCTCCGGACCACATAAAGCAAAGTAATGGAACAGTGAACGGCAGCAGTGAACGGCAGTTTCTGCATTCTTTGCCTGAGAAAATCCTTACTTTGCTCATCATCTTAAACCCGGTGTGAAGCAGCTTCTTGGCTGCCTTGTAATACACAGTCTCTGGACGATTGTAGACCATGGCATTGTCACACATCAGCTTGAAGTCTGCCTATGGGAAGCGTAGAAAGGAAAATACATGTTTGAAAATGTCTCAGTCTCTGACTTGTAAAAAAGAAAATCGTGCCAGACTAAACTTCATGTTTTACATTAGTATTTCCTATTTCCATTCTTAATACCCTTATTGAGATAAGAATTACCTCTTAAGCAATGCCATCTCTTCTATAACTGCAGCAAAACCACAGAGTCTCAACAAATGTGGCACATGAGTGTAATTCTCAAAGTTTGCTGAGCAGAGCATCTTCAAATTGGTATTAGAGGCCACAGGTGTCTGGTCTGTAATCGGCACTCCTAACACAGCCCTTTTTCTGCAGCTATAGGACTATGATGGCACCCCTCCCCCCAACCCCATCAGCTCTACCTTGAATTCGGTGACAGTCGTGTACTCGTTGCTTGTGATTTTATCTTTCATGGTACTGAAGTCCATGGGATGCTTGATGATCATGGAGTAGCCTGGAGCAATGGCGTCTGTGACTGGCCAGGCGAAGAAGCCATTAGGATCCTTCCTACAAAACAACAGAACAACTGCCTGTGTAAATGAAGATGCAACATGATAATGTACTGGACTATATTCATTTACCCGTCTTACCCCGGACCCTCACACTCAAGAGGCAGGAATCTTTATGTTAATGTCTCACCTCTGTAGCTGTCGCAGGAAGTGTTCTAGGAGCTGCTGTCGAGGTGTGCACTCATTCTCTGTTGAATTAAAATTCACATACACACACATACGCACGCACATGCACAACACAGAGCATGTAAGAAAGAGTATATAAGGTCACCCATTCACCACCAATGGATCTTACAGCTCCTTCAAATTAAATTCCTGTTGCTGGTGATCAAGAAGCAAACCTCAACAGAAAACTTGAGATAATAACTAATCACTCAATCCAGAGTGGATAGGGAGAGGCCCCTGGGGTCCCCTACCCTGCTGGGTCCTGCAGGCCCTGACAGGCCGGTCTCCCAGCGGCAGCTGCTCCACCTCCACCTTCACCCTGGGGTGGAACTCCTCCGGCTCGCCATCCGCCTCAGCCAGCCTCTCCCGCTTCCTTTTCTTCTCCTCCAGCGGCTGAAACATACATGCACACATACAGCCTCATACAATCCAATGCCTCTCAATGCCTTCTGAAACATACATGCACACGTACAGCCTCATACAATCCAATGCCTCTCAATGCCTTCTGAAACATACATGCACACGTACAGCCTCATACAATCCACTGCCTCTCAATGCCTTCTGAAACATACATGCACACGTACAGCCTCATACAATCCACTGCCTCTCAATGCCTTCTGAAACATACATGCACACGTACAGCCTCATACAATCCACTGCCTCTCAATGCCTTCTGAAACATACATGCACACGTACAGCCTCATACAATCCACTGCCTCTCAATGCCTTCTGAAACATACATGCACACATACAGCCTCATACAATCCACTGCCTCTCAATGCCTTCTGAAACATACATGCACACGTACAGCCTCATACAATCCACTGCCTCTCAATGCCTTCTGAAACATACATGCACACGTACAGCCTCATACAATCCACTGCCTCTCAATGCCTTCTGAAACATACATGCACACATACAGCCTCATACAATCCACTGCCTCTCAATGCCTTCTGAAGCATACATGCACACACATACAGCCTCCTACCAATGTCCACTTCCCCTCAATACCTTCTGAAGCATACATGCACACACATACAGCCTCCTACCAACGTCCACTTCCCCCCCAAAACCTTCTGAAGCAGACATGCACACACATACAGCTTCATACCCACATCCACTCCCCCTCAACACCTTCTGAAACACACCTGCCTGCCCCCATGAACACCCCTGCCCTCTTCACATTATTTTAGTCACACCTGGATCTTAGTTAGGAGAAGAGTCCCACCTACTGCACGCGAGGGAGCACTTACTCCACTAGGCTTTGCTTCAGAAGAGGCAGAGAGAACGGCCTCCCACAGATTAATGTGGAAAAATAACAACAAGCTCGATGGAAACAGGCGCTGCTTGAGTGCACGCACACTTAATGCAGCGGAAACATAACCCTCATGCACTTCACCAAAGTAACACTGCACTTTGCATGCATAAGAGTGATTAAACCCTGGCTCCTAAACCCTTTAACCTATGCAAAGTAGGCCTCCTTTCGCACCAAATTAAATAAAACTTCCATCCCCTGACTGGTTGGTACTTCTCTCACCTATTGCGAGGCCATTCCTTCAATAGGTACCCAATATTCAGTTTGATAACAATCAATGGGTTAACATGTACAAAGCATTTGGTCTGGATCACTCCAAAAGACCCATTCTACACAGCGGTCATCAGAAGCTCACCTCAGTTTTTGGTAAAGAGAACGGCTCTACTGGAACAGCAGCCTCACTTTCACACAGCTCCCTTTCCCGCTTCTTCTTCTTCTCCTCCTAAAAGAGATGGTTAGACATTTAGTACACACTCGTAACTTGGTTTATGTCCTATACAGACAATAAATACAGCAGGATATCTACTGAAGCAATTTAGGACAAGCTCAAAGGTAAAACGGCAGGGTGCAATTAGGGAATAAAGCCTGCATCCCAATTGTATAAATGATGCATTGTTTTGCAGAGAACCGGAAAGCAGCTGAGTACATAGCTTACATTTAGCTATACATTTACAACCCTGGATATTTTCCACAGCCTTTGGTCGGCCTGTAGAGTAGTGGTTAAGGTACATGACTGGAACCCGCAAGGTCGGTGGTTCGATCCCCGGTGTAGCCAGCATTAAAATCTGCACGGCCGTTGAGCCCTTGAGCAAGGCCCTTGACCCTGCATTGCTCCAGGGGAGGATTGTCTCCTGCTTAGTCTAATCAACTGTACGTCGCTCTGGATAAGAGCGTCTGCCAAATGCCACCAATATAATGTAATGTCTGTAAGCCCGGTCCAACATCAGCATGGGACAGTGTCTCTTCTCACCCTGGGTGTAATTCAGCTCACTCACCTTCCTTCTCCTCCTCTCCTCATCATCTCCATGCTTGTCTTTCTCCTTCTCTGATTTCTTCTTTTTCTTCTTCTTCTTTTCCTTGTGCCGCTCACGTTCATGGTCAGACCTCTCGTCATAGTAACTGGAGTCATGCCCCGAGCCTGATCGTTCTGTCACTTCATTCCCTCCCACTTTCAGTACCAGCTTTAGGGGTTTTTCAAGAGGTTTGTCCTCATAGCCTGAAACATACAAAAGTCAAACCTCCGAGGTCCCGGATTTCCATATAACCATAACCAATGAAACAGCAGCAGTACAGTATAGTTAGTCATCAGCTCAAAACAATCCTTGTTATGTATAACGTGTAACAGTGAAAGCTGAGGATGAATAGAGCAGTGATCCTCAAATTTAAAATGTTCTTGTTCCTCCATCTCTGCCGAACTCAGCCACGAATCCCTAAACACCTGAACAGTTTACTATATACAGTAACTTATATAGCCATGTGCATGCGTAATCATGAACCTATTTTCAATGTAGCCTTGTGTTCTAAATGCACCTTTAGTAAATCGCTTGTTCTTAAAATGTATTTAAAAAAGAGACGCATGTATTTGAAACGTAAACGCAAATATAAATATGCTACACTGAAAATACGCAACAGCTGACCAGAAAAAAATAGGAAACTCAAGTCAAGCCAGTATGTTTACAACTATTTTGTCCAATCAACAACCAGGTATTGTGAATCAAAACAGACGTTAGGAAGCAGTAGCTAGCTAGCTAGCTAGCTATAACCATGCTGCAGCCTCCAAGCCGTCTTTCCGCGACGGTTTTCTTATCTCACCGTCAACAGTTCTCCATTCCGGCTTGTGTTTTTTGTGTTTTTTCCCCATATTTAAAAATACCAGTATAGTATCCTAGTATCCTAGCTCTGATATTGTATTCTAGCGTTCAAAAGAAAAGCAGCTTGTCGGAAGTGTTCATTTCGGACCTCCCCAATGATCATGTTCACTTCCGGGTGACTGAAAGCTGCGCGCCAAGTTCAATCTCGTACTCATTTCTGTGCTTTGCTGATAGTAACGTTGGTTATATTAACTACAGTTAGCTATCTAAAACATTAACCATGGACGGCGACAAAATGGACGTGGTTGGGGATCTCAAGCATGCTCCAAATGACATAAGTCCCACAAACGTGCATGTTGAAGTTCACGTGAAATCTCACAGGTATTTTGCTAGCTAACGTTAGTTGAGTGACTGTCTCCTTGTTTTGGTTGACTGCCAAACGCTGAACAATCTGGTTAGCTAGCTACCTTGAGCAGTCAAGCATTATCAGTAACTAGCTACCTAACATCTATAGTGAACGTCAATGTATTTGATCTGCACTTCATTGTACGTCGCTCTGGATAAGAGCGTCTGCTAAATGCCTTGTAATGTAATGTAATGTCAATTGGCCAATGTTAATAACATTTGCAATGTATGTGTTGAATTGAAGTCGAAGTTGAAGTCGTGTTGAACGTCAAGCAAGTGGGCTGTTATCACAATTCATGTTAAATTTTCCAATAACAATAACTAGCTAGCTAACCGTTTACAAAGACCAGAGTGACAAAAACGATCTAATATTGACCAAATCATTCAATCACACATATGAGTTGATGTTACTTAGCTAGTAGAGGAATACAATACACTTTTAATTTGGCACAGATAATTCAATGATTGACAGGATACTTCAGCTCCATGATCTTGCCTCGCTCTCCCATCACCAATGTTACCACGGCAGCCGTACCTGGCGTATACAGTAATAATAACGCTTTTAATTATAGCAAGCAAATGGAACGAGTTATATAAATACATACGAAAATACAAAATATATTGTATTTCTGATTTCTATGTGTTGTCTAACAGTAGAATTGGTTCATTGCAGCACTGCGAGGCGAGATGACATTAAGACGCACGTCCTGGCGCTGCTCAACCGGCATCGCATGGTGTTCGGGGATTACAAGTGGGTCGAATTCGATGAAGAGTTCCTCATCAAACACGTGGAATCAGTGGCCATTGTGGATGCTGAGCGACAAGTAAAATACAGTTCCCGCCAGAATTCATATCACTTCTCATTTGCTGCAGCCAAATGTGATTTTTACTGTAATGCTCATTGACCCTATTTATTATATTATGGGTTTCATATGATAATATATTGACCAAAAACGTATTAACGGATTGCATTTGCAATGGAAAATTAATTTAGTGACAATGATACTGATTTCCCCCCTCAGCCCATAGATCTGAAAAGCTGCTGTCTGTCCATTCATATCTTCTCCCTCAATGATGAGGGGCCTAGCACCTTGAACTTAGAGGAGGAGGAGGACCTATCTGCAGCCAATCACTGGCTGTTACCAGCAGGTGGGTGAATAACTTTATTCCATGCAGGGCCAATGTCAGAATGGGGAATACATGTGATCTAAGTGACTTTGACCATGGAATGATGTTGGTGCCAGACAGGGTGATCAGAGTATCGCAGAAACTGCTGGTCTCCTGGGGTTTTCTCGCACAACAGTCGAGTTTGCAGAGAATGGTGCAAAAAGCAAAATACATCCAGTGAGCAGCAGTTTTGTGGGCAGAACGCATTGTTAAAGAGGTCAGAGGAGAAGGGCCAGACTGGTCGAAACTGACCTGTGAGAGTAACGGAAACAACCACGCATTACAACAGTGGTATGCAGAAGCGCATCTCTGAACACAAAGCGTTAAACCTCTTAGTGTATAGGCTACAGCAGCAGAAGACTTAATAAGTCTAAAAAATAACTAATAAAAGTGCTCACTGAGTATATATCATGGTTAGTATTGTGCCATCTCAAGCTTGCTAATTGTTTTCTCTTCTATTTTCAGCTGAATTTCACGGCATTTGGGAAAGCTTGATCTATGAGGATGGAGTTAAATCTCAAGTAAAAAATTTTTTGTCATTGTTTAATAGACCTCCATTTTTCAAATTGTGGATATTTAGATTCAAGCTGTCTTTATGAACTTTAAAATATTATTTTGCAGCTCTTGGATTATGTTTCTACAACAATTTTCTTCTCCGACAAGAATGTAAGCAGCAACCTGATTTCATGGAACCGTGTTGTGTTGCTTCATGGTGAGGGCCAGAACATGACTGGTGTGAAACTCTTTAAATGGTAGAATGGTTTAAAAAAAATAAGTAAATACAAATACCTTAAAAAGTAAGAAAGCTGTCAATAATTAATAAAATCATTTGAGTATAATTTCTCCCCCCAGGGCCCCCGGGCACTGGTAAGACCTCTCTGTGTAAGGCATTGGCCCAGAAGCTTTCCATCAGGCTGTCAAACAGGTGCGTGAGTGCTCTGACCGGATGAGACGCTGAGTTAGGAATGAAGTGCCTGCCAGCTAATAATGTCAATAATCTCACACTTCCTGCAGGTACTCGTATGGACAGTTTGTGGAGATAAATAGCCACAGTTTGTTCTCCAAGTGGTTTTCAGAGGTAAATCAGATTTTATTACATTGAAGCCTTCATTTAAGACATGAGTTGTTGTACTTAATGTAGATTTGCATACTTTGTTACAGAGTGGTAAACTTGTCACCAAGATGTTCCAGAAAATTCAGCAGTTGATCGATGATAAAGAAGCTCTGGTTTTCGTTCTGATTGATGAGGTAATGAAAGTGCATTTTCACTCTTTTCGTTGTGGGGAGAGAATCGCTAATTTATTTCTCAGGACAGCAGTGTACAAATGGCAGCAACAGTGCTGAATCAAATGGTATGCTCATACATATATGGTTTCCATATGCTGCGAAGACACAAAACTATGATTAATTACAAACCACAGTTGATGGCAGCAGCTCACTTGCTGACGATTTTAAGGTGCTGGTGTCATGCTGGTCCTTGGTGTCGTGCTGGTCCTTGGTGTCTTGCTGGTCCTTGGTGTCGTGCTGGTCCTTGGTGTCGTGCTTGTCCTTGGTGTCGTGCTTGTCCTTGGTGTCGTGCTTGTCCTTGATGTCGTGCTGGTCCTTGGTGTCGTGCTGGTCCTTGGTGTCGTGCTGGTCCTTGGTGTCGTGCTGGTCCTTGGTGTCGTGCTTGTCTTTGGTGTCGTGCTGGTCCTTGGTGTCGTGCTTGTCCTTGGTGTCGTGCTTGTCTTTGGTGTCGTGCTTGTCCTTGGTGTCATTCTTGTCTTTGGTGTCGTGCTTGTCCTTGGTGTCGTGCTTGTCCTTGGTGTCATTCTTGTCCTTTCGGTGTCTCTTTGCCCAGGTGGAGAGTCTCACAGCAGCCCGGAATGCTGCCCAAGCAGGCACCGAGCCGTCGGACGCCATCCGAGTAGTCAACTCTGTCCTCACACAGCTCGACCAGATCAAACGGTGTGCCAATCCATCAAGTCTGTCCTTCTGTCCATAGCAGGTTTTACATTTCTAAGTGACAGCTATAATTCTAGAAGTTTCTTTGTTTCAAATAGTTTTCCAAAAAGAGGTTCAGTATGATTATGGGCTTTTTATTATCTTCCAAGAAGGCACACATTTCCATAGAACTTGAATGTCCATACCGTGAAATGAAAGGTTATTTCGTAATACCAGTCTTGCAGGTTCAAACATGATTTTTTATCATTAATATCAAGGGCCTTTATGTTGTCCTCTTATCTCTTTCCTCATTTGATTTTTCTTTCAAGATGTGTAGCTTTCCACTGAATTTCTTGACTGAAATGAATGGAGATGCCCACATTTGTTTTGATAGGAGTTTGTTATCCACTGAAAGGTGGATAACAAACTTTTCCCATCATGGTACAATCATTTTCCTGTATACTTTAATGTAATATTTGCTGGTATAAAGCCAGTTCATGTCATAGAAGTAGAATCAGGCTCTGGGCTTACACAACTTGGTGTGTCATGCTCAGAGATTTTAATGTTGCCTTGTTTCTTCTCAGGCCCACACTCATGTTCTCACTCATCTCCCTCAGGCACCCGAATGTGGTGATCCTCACCACCTCCAACGTGACTGAGAAGATTGACTTGGCGTTTGTGGACCGGGCTGATATAAAGCAGTACATTGGCCCTCCCTCCACTGAAGCCATTTTCAACATCTACCATTCCTGTCTGGAGGAGCTAATGAAGGTCTGGCCTGCTCTGGGGAGAAACACAGCTGTGTTTATGCCTGAAATGCCAAGTCAGTGGTTTCACAGTGGTTTTGAGTAAACGCACACGTAGTAAAGGAATTCTCTCATATCTTCCTGACACGCAACTGGTCTTCAACAGTAACACCAGCTAAATGAAGTTGAATGTATTTGGGGAAACAATCGTATCTGCTTGAACTTGCACTGCTTGAGTTCTTGATCTGCTTGACTATACAAAATCTAGGGTAGATTTACTGTAGTTGAATATCATGGGTATTATAATATTATAGTACTCATAATATTCTATATTATAATGACTTGCATTGGCTTTTTTGGGTCTGTTTGGGTGAATTTGGAACCACACATGTATATCATGTCTTACTGCCATTGTCATTGTGCTGGTTAGTGCCAGATCATCTACCCTCGACAGCAGCTGATGACGATGTTTGAACTGGAGACCATGGGCTTCCTGGAGAGCAATGTCTCTGAACTCAGCCTCTCACTCAGGAACATCGCAGTGTGAGTGTTCCGTCAGTCAGGTCCTATCAACCTCACGCCCTTGTGGAGTAGTGTCCGAATTCTGGTGTTCTTCACGTATATCAGCTGATAGGGCTGCATGCTATAGGCCATTACTGGAGAATGTAGGAAATGATATCTTGGTTTTGGTTTGTTTGACAGGAAGAGCAAAGGCTTTAGCGGTAGAGCACTGAGGAAACTTCCATTTTTGGCGCACGCCCTCTTCGTCAAGGTAGACTCCTCTCAATGATTGCCAAGTGATTGCTGGTACAAACCTAACCTTTGATGACCATTTGTGTTGAACCATTTTTAATACTTCTCTGAAAACAAATAAACATTTTTCTCAGATTTCACAAAAAAAGGCAAGTTTAAAAAAAAAAAAAAAAAAAAAAAATACTTTGAGTGTTGCCTTGTTTTGTCTGCCTGACGCCAGTGTCCCTTCCGTCCCCAGACCCCAACGGTGACCCTCGAGAGGTTTATGGAGGCTATGGACCAAGCAGTTGAAAAACAGATCTCAGAGAATGCTCTCCTGGTCAACTGTGTTTGAGGCGACTGGCCCAGTACCTCCCCGCCCCTCCTGTTCCCTCCACACCCTGACCATCGGCCAGCAGGCTGTGTCCTGCCACTCCTATTGGTCATCTGTCGGTCATGTCCACTGGACATGCACTGCTTTGAACCACATGGTTTAACAGCTTCTCTAGGACCATGGCTCTGCTGTATCAAGAAGTCAATGAGCATCAACCTGTTTATACCAGTTCTTATGAAAAAGTGGTTCAAATGTAACAATACTGACCGTAGACCACAGTGGTTTCAGATGGCCTGGCACTGCACTTAAGATCAAGGGACACCTTGCACCAGCTATGCACCATCTAGCTCAAAGCACTGAAACAGCACAATATTTGTGCTTTCCTTAACAATCATGATAAATGATGGATAATATGTAGCAGGTGCTGCTCCCAGGGGCCAATAGTCCCTCACCCCCTTCTGTTATTTTCGCTATCGGACCTAGAACTGCCTGAGAATACCAAAGCCACTCTTTTTAATGTCTGTCCTTTTCATGGCTTTTGGTGTTTTGGTCAGCTCCCCATATTGTGTATATCACAACTCAAATGTGTATACTGGCATTATTGTTGATGATTATTCTTTGTTCACTCTGTCAAGGTTTCATGACTCCATACCATTTCTCTGGTCTTTTTGTTCTTTTTCCTTGTGTGTGTTGCTCTCATTTTCTTAACCCGTGTTCAGGAAGTGAAAATCTCCACTGTTTCTTCATTCAGTGTTAAAAAACATTTAAAATCTAGATATGTCCAGTTGCAACTGAAAATGTTCCTGTCATAATTGCCAGGATGTGCTGCATATAGGTTTTCTGTGCAATTGTAAAATTATTTGAATGTTGTATTTTGCCAAAATACTATACATCCCAAGCACATATCAAAGAAGTAAGATGTGAGTGAATTCAATTTAGCAAATTGAAAGCAAAGGTATCTGTCTTATTTCAGAGGTAATTGTATTTTTTTTTACGCACATGGATTTCATGGTTTTCTGTTTATGCCATATGTAAACGTTGTAGTAAGAATGTTATATGAACACTTCTTTGTATATGCAGACTCAGGATGTTGCTGTGTAGCATTGGTCTTTGTGTTTATATAAAATGTTGGAGTCAAAAAATGAAATGGTTATTGCTTTGGGTTTGATTGTTTAAAAAAAATGGTCTGCGCAAATGCTTAGTAGTTTGTGTATGTTAAAACCTTTCAATCAGGGTGCAGAACATTAACTTATGGTTTATTCCTATATTGGATCACAGTAAAAATGTTTGACCATTGTTGTGGCTTTATTTAGAAATTCAGATAAAATACATTTTTGGAAGACTTTGATCATTTGATGGCAGATGAAGCATAAAATATCAGAATGGACCAGCCATCATTTTGAGCCTTTGGATTAGTATTCACAATCCTCTGCTCTTTCCATGAAGAAAAAACTGAAATCAGTTTGATTGCCTATGTTCGGCAAGCTTATCTTGCGATTGCACTTTCTAGTTGCCATTAATTCGTAGCCTACATATATATTAGCTACTTGCCGATATTCTTTTCTTTCTGTATGTCACTTTTTGTTCTTTTTCATTTATTTATTTGAGGTCTCGTCTTAGGCCGCGAGTGACTGAGTCATCATTTACATAAGTGTGTTGCCCTTTGCTTGAAACAATGATGGGAAATGAATGTGCCTTTTAAGAAATCGGTGCAAAAAAAACCAAAACCCAACAAAAAAAGACACTGGTGTTTAAACTAGTTCCCCGCTAGATGTCGTAATAATGCAGACCGAGTTATGCAGCTACGCACACCTAATTCCATTAAATAAGACTGATGTCTTGTGTAGCCATAAACTGGCGATTCGCAAAAGCGATACCAACCTGAAGCAGTATATAATAGCAATTATGTTTTGGTGTGAGTTAGACAACGTCCTTTTTAAAGAATGCGCTGTAACAAGGACATGTTAATAATTTTTAAACGTACCAATGCCCACCAGTTTGTTTAAGAAATAAAATGGGGGAAAACGTTTCTTTGATGTAGGTAAATACTTGGCCACCATCTATTTTTTGTTTTCAAATGTACATGTATTCCCCTGGCAATGTAAAACGTTTTTTTTTTCAATGTAGCTTTTCGCAACAACTTCTATTCATATATCTGAACGTAACAAGGTTCTCTTGTAAGTATACATTTCTACATCAAAACCAAAACCTCGATAATTGGTTAGATAAGTGTCCATGTTCCACAACTGCACATATTTAGTTGGTAAAAGGAAAAATAACACTTCCGTTTTACTGCTATTATGAAAAATGTATCGGCTGTTAACTAAAAATGCTATATAAGTGTTTTTGTATACACCATTTCAGTTCCCCATACTATGCTGTATATGTGGTAACATTGGAAAATTAGTAATGGTTTAATACCCTTTTAAACAAAAATTTATCAATTTTATGTATTTTCATGAATGCATAAAACTCATTACATAAATACATAAAACTTGATTACATTAGGATGCTTACAGTGATTGATACAAGTATTTTAAAGTACCTGTTTCAGGATTAGATAGCACTTGTGTAGGCCAAGTTACCTTGGTTTCATATTGGCATGAGCAAAGAATGTACACTCAGTGATCACTTAGGTGGGCCTGTACACCAGCTCGTTAATGCAAATATTTAATCAGTCAATCATGTGGCAGCAACTAAATGCGTAAAAACATGCAGACATGGTCAAGAGGTTCAGCTGTTTTTCAGACCAAATGTCAGAATGGGGAAGAAATGTCATCTAAATGATTTGACCATGGAATCATTGTTAGTGCCAGACAGGGTGGTTTGAGTATCATTACATTACATTACAAGGTATTTAGCAGACGGTCTTATCCAGAGCGACGTACAACGAAGTGCAGATCAAACACAGGTCCTAGCGTGACCATACAGATACAATTGGAACCCTTGAAGAATACATCAACTTACGATCTAGCATACCATGGTTGGCAGCTAGAATACCCTCAGTACAACAATACAATATCTAATACAATACAAAGTTTGCAGAGAATGTTGTGAATACCAAAAAACATCCAGTGAGCAGCAGTTCTGCGGGCAGAAACACGTTAATGAGAGAGGTCAGATGAGAAGGGCTAGACTGGTCGAAGCTGATAGAAACTTGTTTTGAGAGTGTCCTGGGGGCACAGAGGAGTGGGACAGTGAGTACTGTAGTTACAGCAGCATCTTCATATATAATTTCCCAAATAATCCAGACGTCTAGAATATCAAATGAGAGAAACCTATCAAATCAAACCAGACCTGAAGGCCCAATAGTGGAATTCAACACTCTGGCAGTAATTTGAAACTCCATGCTTTGATTTCAACCAAAGTGGATTTCCCCAGACACAGGAAAGCATGTCTTTCCCACCAGATATGAAACGTCCATAAAGCTTTATGCAACTGATCCCTCCAGATCATCCACAGCTCACCTACCCCACTGGCTTCCTCCCTCCTTTCAGCCCACATCTCTCCTGATACCATGTCACCAGCTGCCAGTTTCAGCTTGCATGTCTCAAAACCGAGAGACACAGTATCCTCTCAGCAACACTGCCCATACATGCCTTCAGACTATCATCCTCCACTGCCCAGCCTGGGCTCTTCCCCTTATGTCTCTCCTGTTTGCAATTTCACCTTCATTTAACCGACATCTGGAAAATTTACAGCTTGTATAATCTGTGTTTTGTAATGGAAAATAGAATATGCACATGTTGTTGTTCTGCCTTTGCTGGAGAAAATACTTTTTGGGGGAAATTCTTTGCAAGATAAATCTATAATTTTGCATATAACTATTCTGGAACACACAGCTTTATTCATCAGAATCTCACGTTCACGGTTTAAGGTGTTGATGCTGCATACTAATCAGGATTTTGGATTGCTGAAGAGGGATGTCAGTCGTCTGTTAAATAATTACAGGATGTAGGTAAAAGTGAAGAAAGTACAATGAGTTTAACTTTGCTTTCAGTATAAACATCATTAAAAACACGTTTCTAGTCCACTTTGGGGCGAACAGTTTTTGCTTTTTCTCATATCCATCATTTTGCTCCTAGCTGCTGTAGGTCACTCCAGTCAATTTCTATATTGTGCTTGCCTGTGGTGGCCAGTGGAGGAAGCAAAAACTCCAAACCAGTTTTTTGTGATTGACAAGCTCACCAATTTTTTCCTGGCAAAGGATCATCTATGGTTACTTTTTACATATGTTTGTGTTACAATTACCTTTCTGTGCTTCAGATTATTGTTTTCTGTTACAAAAAGCTAAAGGCATTTTAAGCCATTATTAAAAAGGTAATGGAAACCATCTTTATGTACCTTTATAGCCATTTTGTTATTACAGTACAGTGAAACACATTCGAAGAACAAAAGGGTATAACCAAAATGCAGTTATGCCAGTTATTTATTAATGTGTGAGCCTCATTCCAACTAAAATAATTCACACCTGGGACACATTTCTGGTGAAAAAAGATATGTAACATTCATGGATAAATTTGTTTATGTTTTCCAATGTGTTATTTAACAGGAGTTAAACAGATGAAAATAGTGTAGAGAATTATTTATTTATTTATTCATTACATTACATTACATTATTGGCATTTGGCAGACGCTCTTATCCAGAGCGACGTACAACAAAGTGTCATTATTTTGCACCAAGCTGTCTGTCTGTTGTCTCTGCTTATACATTGTCTTTGGACTTTTCCAGTCTGCTCTTATCTGGGCACCCATCTCTCTCTCTCTCTCTCTCTCTCTCTCTCTCTCTCTCTCTCTCTTTCTCTCTCTCCTTCTCTCTCTTTCTCCTCCTTATTTACTCTCTTTTTTCTTGTCGTCACTGTTTCATCTCAGTTTCTCAATTACGTTCATCTCACCCTTTGTGAAAATCAGGAATGTTGGTTCTATTTTTAGATTTTCAAATGTAATATGTAATTGCATGTCTGTAGCCTTTAAGCAAATGTGCAGCTGTAAACATACAATGTAAAAGGGTAAGAAGTGGATGAAGACACATCAGAAGAAGTTTGTCCAGTTTCAGTACACATAAGCACAAAGCAATTCCATCCATGGCCCCAGTGTTTTCCGTTACTGTTATGTTTTTGCCTCACTTGTGAGCCACAAGTAAACACTTGTGAGCCGTCTGCATATCAGCGCGCCTTTCCACTAATTTGCTTAACACTTAAAGACGCTGTCAGAGGAAGAGAAGGAAAAGAGAAAATGAGGAGGGGTGTCAAGTAGAAACGAGCTCTGATGAATCAATGCATAATTATTATGCCCTGAGGCCCTGTTCCATTTCTTCTAAAATTAGGCAGATGTTTAACAGCAATAACCCCCTTTCCAAAAGAAAGAAATCAAAATAATTCTAAAGCATCATTGATGCAGAGCTCTATCACCATTCAGAACTGTTAGTAAAAATAAACCTTAAGCAAAGAAAACAGTGTGGTGTTTATCATCTCATCCCCTTTTCAGGTGCATGTCCCACAATAATAAAGACTGCATTTGGCAAAGTTTGTGCCAAAGTTGGATGTAATGGCCATGGAAATCATATTTTGGGCACACTGAATGTAAATTATACCATATATGACATTCAACTGAGGTTTTCTAAGACATAGAAGATTTTGAAAAAATGAATCCCTCTTTGTTTAAAATGTTACATAATCTAAAGTCATACAAAAGGAGTATTGAGAGCCTACATCCCTGACAGATTGGTCCACACACCGCAACAAATGTGCGGGAAAGTAACAATGTTGGACTGCCCTTCAACACAAAATGTCTTGCCTGAAAATGTTTGAAATGGTTTTTCATTTTCCAGCCTGCAGGGCAGTAGGCACATTCAGTATTTCACTATTGAGACATTAAGCTCTCAAAAACATGGTGAAGTACCATCAATGGAACAGTTTATCACACAATGCATGTAGGTGGCTGGGTGATATTGTCTGCATGATAAATCTGCCACATAGAAATAAGTACTGTGTGTTGTATCGAAGCTACATTTATTTGGTTTTAAGAAGTCATTGACCTAACTGTTCTGGTAGCTGTACTATACTGTGTATGACATTGCCAGCTTTTAAATCAAGGAATGGACAATGCTGATTTATCAAATTGATTGCTGTTGTTGTTTGGTTTATTGGTTTATTTCAGTTATGGTAACTGCAAACTATGTATAGCATGTTAATATAAATACTGTACTGCCATGTTTTATTATCAGATTTTTTTGTATCAGTACTTCACTGAAAATACTTCAGTTAAAACTATGATTTTTAAATATTCTCAGGACTTAAAATGCTGGTGAAAACAGACTTTCTTGCTGCCTCTGTTCGTCCATCTCTTCCGTGCGCCCAGGGGTGTGTCACGGCTTGTGACAGGGTTTTACCGCAAAGTGAGACTGATGGCTCAATTTCCCATTACAGTCTCAGCCTGAGAAATAATTTGTGTCTGTCACCATCTGTACAAAATCTGCTTTGATACTTCAGTTAGTATCTCATCTATATGAAGCCCCAGACACTGTTTTGTTGCTATTTTAAATAGCATATGTGCTCCCTGAATAAGCAGCGGTTGTTGTTGTTAGTGTTGGTGTTGGTGTTGTTGTTAGTGTTAGTGTTGGTGTTGGTGTTGTTGTTAGTGTTGGTGTTGGTGTTGGTGTTGGTGTTGGTGTTGGTGTTAGTGTTGGTGTTGGTGTTGGTGTTGGTGTTGGTGTTGTTGTTAGTGTTGGTGTTGGTGTTGGTGTTGGTGTTGGTGTTAGTGTTGGTGTTGGTGTTGTTAGTGTTGGTGTTGGTGTTGTTGTTAGTGTTGGTGTTGGTGTTGGTGTTTGACTTCAACTACTTATTGCTTCATGTCCTGCATATGTCTACAAAGCCTTTTAGATCTGAACCACGCATGGGAGATATATGGAGAGAAGGCTGAGCGGTAAAGAGGAGGAGATGGTGATACGGTCCTCCCTCTTATCTGGCCTGAAAGCAGAATGGTGATAATTAGGTGCCAATAGGGATCAAAGCAAGCTGTCATCAGTGAGATGTGCTGATCTCCTGTTTTCACCATCAGCATGAGCGATTCAAATTACTAGACAGGCAGAGGGAGATCTGCACCCCTCCCCCATCCCACACTCACACACTACCCCCTAATCACTGCCAACATTGAGTTCAGACTGAAAAATACTCCCTATGGGCTGGCTCAACCACATCTAGTGATGATTAGGACCAACTACTTCTTTCTCAAGCAGGCGCTGCTGCTTTGACCTTGAGCACAGTGCTTGGTGTGAATCTGGTTGTGCACATACAATACAGAAGGGGAGTGAAAGTGTATGTCAATGATGGAAACATATTGTCTTGCCATGTTGCGCTTATTGATGAAAAATAAGATGTAGCTTTGAGACATTCCAAGAGATTCCAAGAAAGATTTCCAGGGTGGACTGATTCAAAGAAAAAGAGTTGGAGCACACTTAAAGACAAAAGGCAGAAAACAGACTTGTTCTTACACTCCTTTAATCCATTGAACAGGAAACTAATATTTCAACATCACCTGACTTCTTCCTTGGAGTTACCTGTAGATTATGAGCCCATGTATAATGTCACCTATTTAGCACATTAGGTCAATAATTTTGTGTTATTTAGGTATATTGTTTGCTTGTCCCTTAACTCCCCAGGAAGACATTATGTGCAGTTTTGTGTTTGGCTATGAGGATATACCCTCATTCAGCACTTTATTAGGAACACCTGTACACCTACTTATTCATGTGATTATCTAATCAGCCAAATGTGTGGTAGCAGTGCAATGCATATACAGTTAAGGAGCTTCAGTTGCTGTTCACATCATCAGAGTGGGTAAAAAAGTGATCTCAGTGATTTTGACCATGACATTAATTTTTTTATTTCTGTAACTGCTAATCTCTTAAGATTTTCAAGCACAACAGTCTCTAGAATTTACATCCAGCGAGCAGCATTTCTCCGGATGGAAACGCTTTGTTGAGGAGAGAGGTCAACGGAGAATGGCCAGACTGGTTTGAGCTGACGGAAAGGCTATGGTAACTCAGATAACCACTCTGTACAATTGTTGTGAGCGGAAAAGCATCTGAGAATGCACAACACGTGAAACCTTAAAATGGATGGGCTACAACAGCAGAAGACTACGTCTGGTTCCATTTCTATCAGCCAAGAACAGAAAGCTGAGACTGCAGTGAGCACAGGCTCACCAAAACTGGATGGACAGCTGAAGACTGGAAAAACCTCTGGAAGACTGGAAGACTGATAGAATTTGAGATTCGCAGCGTGAATGTGCAGCTGACAAATCTGCAGAAATTGTGTGATGCAATCATGTCAACATGGAACAAAATCTCAAAGGAATATTTTCAACATCTTGTGGAATGCATGCTACAAAGAATTGAGGTTATGTTGAGTGCAAAGGGAGGCCCTAACCAGTATTAGTATAGTGTTCCTAATAAAGTGCTCAGTGTGTATATGTATATAGACTCCCTGAAATGTGCAGGCAACTCCGGGGAAGTCTGTTCTCTGCCTTTGTCTTGTGCTCCAACATTGTTTCCTTAAATTAGATGACTCTGGAAGTCTTTCTTGGAATCTCTTTTGTCTCAGTGTTCCACAGTTCTTTTGCACCCCTCCTTTTCTAATTGTTTGCTGTAGTTTGTCGGCACATCTGTCCCCGTTGTGGCACATCTGTCCCCATTGTTACACATCTGTCCTCGTTGTGGCACATCCACATAACCATCTGTTACAACAGTGGTTTGCAGAAGAACACACAACACTGTACGTCGCTCTGGATAATAATAAAAAGCAATTGTGCTTGTAGGAACTATCTCACTGCGGTTCTCATTACGTCGGAATGGTAAATAGCCATGCGTTTATATAGTCGTGCGTGTGTTTATATGTGCAGGGTGGGCTGTGTCGGAGGGGAGCCTGCTATTGCATCTCCTGTGACTTAAACATCTCTGAGAATCTTGGATACACGTCATGGCTGACTCCACGACGAAGTAAAAAGGAATAAGAAAAATACACACTTTGCCGACAGAGGACGCCATTGACACTGTTGGTAGTGAACTAGAGCGTCGTCTGTCTCCGGCTCATATAGCTAAATACAGTGAGCAGCCAGCAAAGGCTCCGCGCGTAGCTTGTGACAACTTTGTCTCGCCCTCCGTGTTTATTCTAAAGTATTTTTCAAGGAATCCAGTAACAATCGTACTTGGGCTTGTCCTGCACATCACACATTGGTGCACAGATTGACGGATCTGGGGATTGCCTCGTCCGCGCGGTTTGCGCAATGGACATATTGTAACCTTGTCGAGCAAATTACCAGCTCATCGATGAAGGATCGCTCAAGGAACTTATAATTAAGCAAGACAAAAGGGAAACAAGATGGGGAAACTCCAGTCAAAACACGGTAAGATGTCTATACGAATACATTTTGCAATTTTATTGAATTTGCTACTGTCCAGGTTGAATATTGCACTATATTGGAAATAGAGAGTTAATGTCTTTTAAATATCTCTTTCTGTGCGTGCCCGGGATCCAGCCTGTAAACGCAGAGAAAACCCAGAAGGTGAGAATAACCCTTTATCTATCAGATTTGACTTTAATAGTACTTATTTTTGTTCGGGTTGTCGCAATTTTAAACGTACCCTTTGGATTTCAGGCAGTTTCGTTGTGAACGCATACATCTCTCGGAGAGGAGTGGAAGAGAGCGAGAGGTACGGCGCAGCGGAGCACAAATTTAAAGAGAGACAGGTAAGAGGACGGGTGTCTTTATGGATGCATCCTAACATGGGCTTTTGGATGAATACTTTAATGAAGCTGACTCGGAAAGAATGTTGGTGCACTGAACCTCTGTGGATACATATTATACTATAATACCATTACTCTGCAGAATAAGGAGTAGGAAGAAAACTATTTTAATTGGTGAATTGTTTCAACATATGGTTAACCATAAGATCATTTCAATGGCTGTAAATGTCCGAGATTTTCATTTTTCTACAATTATTGGCTGTTTCTCGCTGTTTTGATTTCAAGACGTGTATCTTATTCCCCACTAAAAGTGTTAGGCTGCGTAACGTCTTAAATTAAAACTTCAGTAAACACTATGCGGACTATGGTCTCGAGAAAGACTATCAAAGGTAATCAACTGCCAAGTTGAATTCACAACCATTGCCCCTAGGGGACATTCAACTTGATAACCGTCTTGGTCCATTCTTAACCCTTTCCGACAATCTCCACAATTATTGTTCAAGCAACTTTAACCACGGCTCATCTATCCCGCAGAGGGGGGATACGTGCTACATTTTAGTGAATTAAAAGTCTGTCTAATATTTTTTCTATGGGATTAGAGACCATGTTGAACTTTTACTGTCATCGGTTTTTGGGCTTGATATGTATATTTTTGTCTTGAGCGGTTTACTAAGATAGCACTAGATCAACCTGTGACTACCACTTTCACTTTGCTGAAACAGGGTAGCGGAATTTGACATTTCAGTGCTGTCTAAAGAATTACTGTTTTAAAGTCTGCTGTGGTTTTGGTATACCCAGGGTTCTCTGCCAAGACATATCAAAGGCTTTGTGCAACTGAAGATCCTTGTTGCTGCTGTCACAGTTGGCAGCGTGACAAGTTGTGTTATTCCTTAGCATTCTGGACAGGTTACCGCAGTCGCAAACACACGTCCCCACCCCATGGAGAGGTCTGGCATTGACTGGCACAGAGCTTCACCTTACTGTGAGGATATCCTGGGGGGAAGGCAGGGTCTCTGGTGTTGCAGGGATGGGCATGAGGCTTATTGTTGTGGCAGCTGCTGACATCACAAGGTGCTGGGTTCTGCCTCATTCAATGTCCTGCTCTGCCTATAAAAGCTGCGGTCCTGTCAGGCTGCTCCCAGTGACACAACATTACATCATCACAGTTACAGGGAAATGTTGAAAGGTGTGGGCTTGAGCCTTCATATAGAAATGTGTCTGCAGGTGAGGTGGGGAGGGTCAGGTTCCACTCAGGCTGATGACCTCATATATGAGAGGGGTCAGTCTCCCGCCACCCACTAAGAGGTTTTTATTTATATAATTTATGAATCATCTGCTTCCCTCTTAGCAAGAATTTCCCATTAGCACATGCTGTTTAGTCTACAGTTAGTGAGTGGACTCATAATGTTTCATCTCATTTGCATAACCGGTAATATACTTGGGGGAACTACTACTAATTTGTCAGTTATATGCTGTGATCTGATTCATTTTCATAGAATTTTAATAAAGGGGAGTGCCATTTCTGTGGACTGGTTCGAAGTAAAGACTTATAGCATTACAATTTACTGTTTCACTGTTGTTTTTCTTGAAAAAAACATATCAAAATAATTTGTCTGCTGCTGGCTGCCATAACTGTATTGTATCCAGTGTGGAATCATTACCTTTGCGTACTTCATTGTAAATTACTGAAATAATTAGACTGGATTACATTATATCATTTTATATATAAGAAAGAAACCAACCTTAACTATGTATCATGTTTTGGTAGGTAGACACAGTTACATTTCAAATGAATCAGTTCTTGATAGATAATTGTTCAAATGGTTTGCAATGGTTGTAAATGGTTTTATAGTGACATTTCAACACCGGCACGCTCTGTGCTTGCCTGCCCACCTGCCTATGCCCAGCATGTAGAACTCTCCAGAGGGCAGGGTTTTGAGGGAAAATCCTCTTTGTTTGTTATTGAACAGGTCCTGGCCACTGTTGTTCTAGAAGCACCTGGAGCTTCATTACATTTCATTAGCCCAAATATTGACACATAGTCAAGGCTTGAGTCTTAAAAGCTTCAGTTGACATACAGGAAATTGATCAAGTAAGCTGTGAATGCACAAGAGTAAAACATCACTCATAGGATCAAGCAACTCATGGTGTTTAAAAACTGTTCTTCTGGTTGTTAGAACTACAGCATCACTAGGTAAGCTCTCATGGTTTTGCATACTGGTACTCTAAATTTAAGGCTTGTGCAGTGTCTGTGCATGAAGGATTAAAGAGTAGGAACAGTAAGGAAGCAGCCCCTTCGCCAATTCAACTTCGCTATCCCCTTCCCCCATGCTCCCCATCCCCACAGTGTAGGAATGTGTAATCTAGTGCAGCTGACAGACATCAGAGAGAGAGAGACAGAGAGAGAGAGGTTTTGTTTGTGTGTGTGGAGAAAGAAAGAGGAGCTTGATATACATTGAGAGGGAGAGAGGGGTTGTGCGTCTATGATGAAGAAAAGAATGAGAAAGAGAGAAAGCGAGAGGCAGATACTATATTTATTTTATTATATATTGGTTTACTTTATCTGCCCCTCAGCATTGTCTGGTATATCTCTCCAAGCACAGTCTTTGCACTGGGAAACTTTTGTAAACTAGCGGCAGACACTAGTATATGTTTGTTGCACTCCAATGTTCTTGTATAGCTGTGGTGTTTTTTTTTTTGTTTTGTTTTTTGCTACTGTCAACACTGTTCAGCAAACCCTCTGTTACTTAATTGGTTGCTTGATTGTTTTGAGCCATGTGGAATTTCCAAATAAATGTTACTTTGTTTGCTGGTTTTATTTAGTCTGGGTGGGGTATTGCTGGGACTGTGGTGAGACAAAAAGCTCACAAACAGATTAACTGTCACAGATCTGTTGTGTTATGATGCAGATAGGGATGATGAATGAAATTACAATTCCCTGGTTAAATCCTGACTGTCTACTCACTGCTAAAATATCAGGCCAGATCTTTAAGAATAATAGCTATTTATCTCTCATTATACCCTGATTTAAATGGTTTTCCTTATTTCAAGGGAAACTATTTCATGGAAATATTATATGATCTTTAAAAGCATTCAGTAGCCTATGAAATTAGGTTATTTTGGAGGCCATGATTAAATATTCATATTGAAATCATAAAATATGTGGTCTTACTCCCATCTCATCCAAACATATGGTGGCAGTCATGTTGTGGACTAGAACTGAGAAGCACATCCTTGCTAGAGATCTGATGGTGGGCTTCATCACCTCACAATGGGTGGAGCTAATCACTTGCATATACAGTGTGGACCTATCAAGATGTTGCTCCTGTAGCACAGCTCTGTGTGCAATCACTGGAGTTTGCTGCCCCAGGTCTATCTCACTCAATGATAATCAGTTTTTCACCTCTTGTTCATCACAGGTAGCTCAAGGTTATGTTACTCAGTGTTTGTGAAATTTGCACAACAAAACAAACGATGAAGCAAAGCCAGCCAATGACAAAGCAAAGCCAGCCAATTACGAAGCAAAGCCAGCCAATGATGAAGCAAAGCCAGGCATCTGATAAATAGAAGCAGGGAAGCAGGCTGTAGACTATTGCTCTAAAATGCAATGACAGGCATGTTGCTTTTTACTGGGAACAGACTGTTAAAATACTGTTACATACATGTTTGGGCATTCTTCTGTCTAAACTGTGGTTACATTGAATTGCCTCCACAACCCTGGCTATACAGTAAATAGAATACACAGTGGTCACAGTAAAGGGAATATAGCATTATAAGTAAGAACAACACATGGATAGGACCAAGCGGTATTTGTGGTTTCTAAGCCCGTTGCAGTCAATCTTTTCCTCAAAACCTCTAATTGTTTTGATTGCTTAGTCTGTGAAAGCCCAAGAATATATTTGCCCTTCATTCAAGGTCAGGCTCCTTCCTTATTGTAGTCAATTTGATCGTCTTGGTTGATGTTTTACCACACAGACAGCCCTTTCAAGTGAAAAAGCTAGATCTGTTCACTAGTACAGCAATGAAGGAAATCCCTGTGGACACTTGGATGAGAAGAATACTTTGAAGGGTATTTTTAAATTTAATTTTCATGCTACATATTCCATTATCAGATTAAGCAAATAGCAGCCGAAGGTTTATTGACAGACACACAGGCTTTGACCAGGAGGAAGAATTATGGGAAGAGGGCAAATCCACATATTTCCACATTTGGAAAATGAGGATCCTGTGTTTGGATGTCCCTCCTCCCCTGACCCTCTACTCCACTTGTCAGGGAGGATAGGTAAATCTGGAATTCTTTAGCTGTCTGGCTCTTACAACAAAGCGAGTGGTGAATTATTGAAGGTGTGTGATATCCAGGGAGCCATAATGTTCCACTCCCATCCTTCTAGCAGTTGGGGTGAGGGGGACAACATTGTAAAATACATGATCTGCAAGAGATTGGCCAAGAGTTTGTCTGTGTCTGGTCTGTGTTTGAGAGGTTATGCTATTTAATGGGAAGCAAAGTGGAGCTATTATATTCTATTTGGTAATAAAAATGTGGGATTTAAGGGAAAGTTATATACATCCATGAAGATATGAAGATTTAGTTTCAGTTGAGTTTGTTATACTTGCTAACCCTATATTATACTTACTAACCACATGTTTTCCTAAAAGTTGTACACCATATAAAACACCATCACAACTGCATTTGGATGGCATCTGAATTGTAGATTAGTATATATTTACCAAATATAAATTTGACTAGTTTGCAAATATTATACTTTTGCTGACTAGATTTTCATTTGGTGCTTATGGTACATCTGCCACACAACTGATTTTACTGTAAATTCAGACGTGTACTATTCTACAAGGGATGATGTAGCAGTGATGGGGTAGGCATTAATTTAATTGAGACTGAACATTTAAAATTGGCCAAGAGGAAAAAATATGTGATGAAGGCAGTCTGGTTAACTGGGTTAACCAGAATTCTAATTAACATGACCTGCTTCCACGTGACCTGCAATACATTCTCCATGTCCAAAGATAAGTCTAGAGACAGTCGCTTCACTTAGCCATCGGTTTGGCACTCTTCAGCATGTAACTCCATGCTCCTGGGAGTGTCTTAGTCACACACAATGTAGGTTGGTGCTTAAAATGGTGGAACTGGTATTGTGTGACTCAGGAGGGAAGGCTGGCCAGGCCTGGTGAAAGAGCGTTGATTCTGACAGCTCATCTCCAGTGTTTCACCCACTACCTGTGTTCACACCTGGCACGTGGTGGAAAAATATCTAGAGACAAGCCAGGAAAAGCAGATGGGTCAGAAATACAAACATAAGAATTCAGCTACATGGGGCTGCCTCTGTGAAGGAACATGAGTATGGTAAGCATGTTTCCATGGCCATAAATTCAGAATCTAGAGTTTATGGTCCGTAACCATTTCTGCTACCATCTCCATCAGATTATCAAGGAACCAAATGGCAATAAGTAATCAAAAACACGGAAAGCATTTTGTGACGGAAGATAAGAGCACAAACAAGGAATTGTTGCTGTTGTTGATGATCACACACACACACACGCACACACACATCTTCACTTTTCGTTTTTTTATAAAAATAGATATAATTCAATTTAACAGAAAGGCCTTTGTTTCTGACTAGAACCACTCAGAGTATGTTAGTGCTTTGAAGTGAAGCAAACAGAGACCACGTTTGCCTTCCATGAAGGACTGCTCAGAAAACCATTTTCTTTAAAGAAAGTAGTTTTAAAATAGCTAAATGAGGGAGCTGGAGAGCAACATCTATCATTTTTATTTGATTACAACTTCACTTACATTTTCAAGGTTTCTTCATTAGAGGACATTCAAAATGTGTTTGTTTAATAAAATTATTTTAATAAAAACTATTTCACAAGAAAAATGTTGTCCTTGGAATTTGCTATTCTGCCATCTCATTAGAAATCACTTATTTCTGAGACCAGGCACTCAGACTAAAAGGAAATGGCTGACTTATATTGTCAATGCCTCATATGTCACAGTCTTTGCAAATTATTTACTGTTTAGTGTTTTATTTTATTAGAAAACTCTGGCTCAATTTATTAGGAAACACGGAATTCCCCTATTTCCATAATAGTCTAATGGGAGGCAAAGTTTTGTCTTTCTGTTACAATTAATTTATGTTAGCCATGAAAAGTCATGCATATAAAATATTTGAATCAATACTAAAGTGTGAAAACAGGAAATATTAAAAATGTTTTCATTCCTCATATTAGAGGTAAATTACTGGAAGTAAGAATGACATCTTTAAGGCAAGTATAGCAGGGTTTTTTGGGGTTTTATCAGTACGTAGGTAGTTTTTCATTCTCTTACCTTCTCCTCTCTGGATCCTTCTCCCATATCTCTGTAAGTATTATTCACATGGTTTGGCTCTGAAATGTTTGCAAAAAAGGGACATGGCTCTCTTTGGTGGTTAAGGGCAAGTCCGTTTTCCCTCGATTTTTTGCTAGGGATGTTTTGTTTGGACCCTCCTCCCCACTGGCATATCCGTATGTCTTTAACTTAAAGTGTACCTAAATGCGTATGTTTGCAATATTTGGTTTGGAAAAGAGGCCAAAGGTATCTGGCTACTTTAAAGCTTTTCACAGTCAGTTATGAATTTCCTCTACAGTCACACCAAGGAGTCAGTTCAGTGCCATGCTCAAGTTTCTCCACCATTCAACAGATGCGGTGATTGAGTCAGGATAACAGTTTTTTTATGAAAGAGGGGCTTCTACATCTGTATTATTCAAGGAGTAATTTGTGCTTGTCTGGCCAGTAAGTGTAAATTTCATGATGATGCAGTATCAGCTTGAATCCTCTTTCACTCTGTTCTTCTCTGGCCCCTCAGTAGTGTCCACTGTAAATGATACTAATGAGGTGCAGTGATGATGGTGCTTATTCTTCTAGAGCATGATCTTAGCATTCATCTGTGGTTGGGGCCAGGCAGGCGAGTAGGGTGGGGAGGGAGGAGGGTGTTGAAGAAAGCTGCGTTAATGTGTGTGAGCCTTTTTAAAGAGACTTGGAGGCATTGGGGAAATTTTTATGTTCTTTTTTTTTTTGGTCTCTTTCTTTTTTCCTTCTTTTTTTGAAGCTGGCTCCACAAGAAGGAGTTCTGTGAGCCCGGGTCTCTGAATGAGACGCATGTGGCTGCTGTCCAGAACAGCAGGGTCTTTCAGCATGGCTGCGGCTAACATCTGGTCCTGGTTTGTACAGCAGAAACCCTGGAGCAGGGAGAGAGCCTGTAGTGGGGGGCAGGAGGGGGGGAAGGGGTATTTTAGAGGGCTGTTTTGTGTTGGGGGGGGGAGCAGAAGTGGGAAACAGGAGGTGTGTGGATACACTATTTTTCCCTCTTATGAACAGGTCACTGAGAGATTGGGATTGTGTGCCTTTCCCATGAGATACATTTATTTTTCTCCCTATGCTGAGAAACATGTCCACCCCCCCTCCCCCCCACAAAAAAAAGAAAACAGTGTATAAATCGGTCACTTCCTCCACCCCAACCCACATTTGCTTCAAACCCCCAACCTCTCATCCTCCCCCAAACATTGGCACCACCACCACAGAGTCTTCTGCCAGTGCTAACGTCAACACCTCGCAGGCCAAGACACTTTGAAATGTGATCAAATTCCTGCCCTGGATATGAGTGTGTGTGTTTCAGTGTATGTGTGCATGTGTGTTCACAGCCTGTGTTTCATGGAAAAAGACATTTTAACATTGCAGGCAGATTGCATGTTTATTTTTTTGAGGATATTTATACTGTGAGAGGACCTTTGAAGCTGTTTGCTCGCTTCAAACAAGAAGCGGCTCAGAGCCCAGGCTGAATGGAGGGTGTAGGGCTCAGCACAGGCTGAATAGAGGGTGAGAGGCTCAGAGCACAGGCTGAATGGAGGGTGTAGGGCTCAGAGCACAGGCTGAATGGAGGGTGTAGGGCTCAGAGCACAGGCTGAATGAGAGAGTGTAGGGGCTCAGCACAGGCTGAATGGGAGGTGTAGGGCTCAGAGCACAGGCTGAATGGGAGGTGTAGGGCTCAGAGCCCAGGCTGAATGGAGGGTGAGAGGCTCAGAGCCCAGGCTGAATGGAGGGTGTAGGGCTCAGAGCACAGGCTGAATGGAGGGTGTAGGGGCTCAGCACAGGCTGAATGGGAGGTGTAGGGCTCAGAGCACAGGGTGAATGGAGGGTGTAGGGCTTTGAGCACAGGCTGAATGGGAGGGTGTAGGGGAACAGAGCACAGGCTGAGTGGGAGGGTGTAGGGCTCAGAGCACAGGCTGAATGGAGGGTGTAGGGCTCAGAGCACAGGCTGAATGGAGGGTGTAGGGCTCAGAGCACAGGCTGAATGGAGGGTGTAGGGCTCAGAGCACAGGCTGAATGGAGGGTGTAGGGCTTCGAGCACAGGCTGAATGGGAGGGTGTAGGGGCACAGAGCACAGGCTGAGTGGGAGGGTGTAGGGCTCAGAGCACAGGCTGAATGGAGAGTGTAGGGCTCAGAGCACAGGCTGAATGGAGGGTGTAGGGCTCAGAGCACAGGCTGAATGAGAGGTGTAGGGGCTCAGAGCCCAGGCTGAATGAGAGAGTGAGAGGCTCAGAGCACAGGCTGAGATAGATCACATTTGATGGAATATTTTCTATAGATTTTCTGTGCAAGTCTATGCAAACTTCTGTCCTGGCCACAGGCTCAGTGGTCAACTTTTACGCAGTTGCTTTTTGAACAAATGGGAACCATCAAGCTTATCGTTGTTGTCCTGGTAACAGGGCATTCTAGTACCCATGTACAACATACTGATATTGCATGCATAAAATGAAATACAAACATGATGTTGGTCTCATACAAATAGAAATGTTTGATTTAGTTCATTTCATACCATTGCATTCAAATGATACTGAAAAGCAATGCATTGTGAAAGCAGGAGTAATTTAACTGAACATACAGTATAACCTTTCCGAATGCAATACTACAGAGCATGAATATTTTAAAATCAAAATAACATTTCCCTTGGTTGACAGTCAAAAACACAATGGCTGATCTTCACACGGTGAACAGTCGGGGTGTTTATTCCCCCAGGAATCAGCTCAGCAGGCTTTAAAGTAGAGTCATTAGACGCAATCAGGAGAGGATATGTAAGCGTTTTCAACAGAATTAGACTGCGAGCGGAACAGAGGACTCTGGGAGATGACAGGAGTATGCCTGCCCTTGATCGGAGGGCTTCCCTTTCATCTGTGAGCGCGAGCACTGCCGTCTCCTCATTACTGTCAGTTCTGAAGGAGACAGATTGCTATGGGAGTACAACCTCGTGCCGCTATAAATGGCATTTTTTGTTTGCATCATGTGTTGGAACCTGGGAAATCGGGAGATTTTTCTTGTAGATTGTTCGTGGTCACTTATCTATGTGTGTCTGATGCAAATGAGCTCTGTTAAACCTCGCGTTTGTGGTGCTCTACGGTGCTGCTGACGCAGTATAAATGTCAGTCTTAGCGTGTCATTTTGCATGTGCTGCAAGGCGTTTCTCTTGAGAATGTGTGTCCCTTAAAAGTTACCTCAGCGTGGTAAGAAACATGGAATGATGAAGTTTTCAAACAGCTGTAATGTTGTAACAAGAAAATCAGAGCAGTTCAACTTCCCAGCGCATATTAAATCAGACCGCTTTGCGGCCCTGGGAGGGTTAAAGCCGTATTGGTCCTCTGTCGCTTATTGCGAAGAGGAAAGAAAATAGCGAGACCCGGAGCCTGCTGCTTAGCGCTGACATTTTTGGCAAAGTTTACTGGATCCAGCTTTGTGTTTGATCTTGCACTATGCCCAGCCAAGTACAACACCGGGAGGCTCAAAGGTTATTACATTTTAGTGTGTAAGGTATGTTTCCACACAAACCTCTGTTCCCTCGTAGAAAGCTGTAGTTCTTATTGCGAACTTCGTTTCGCAAGCATTAAAGCATTCATGGGGATATTTGATTTTTTTTCTCATTATGGTTATTATTGCTATTATTATAAGTGGTGCCATTATAGCAGTGTTTTAATTGAATACCATGCATTAATCAAGCACACCCAAGGCAGAACTTGTTTTCATATAGGAATAAACCCTTCCTCATGGCATAATTTAAAAAAACAAATTTTGAGAATGTTTAGGGACATTTCTGAACCATTTTTTTATTTTTTATGTTTGAACCCTTAAAATGGCCTCTTCTTATATTTCATGTTTTGGGACTATACTGACTAACTTTTGGAATCGTTTCTTTTAAACACTTGAATGTTGATTTATATTGATCTATGTGTATTCTGTGTTCACACAATGACTGATTACTTAGCAGAAAATATATATGGTTTTTATAAAATATACATACATTTTGAACTACAAACATTATCATAGTGAAAGTGCTGAATATTACTAAATTGTGAGCAGGTCTTCTGACCCAAAAGGGGTGCTATTGTCAGGCAACATTATGTTTCAGGGGATGTGCATACACATTAGAACAGAATTGGAAAGGTATAATCAGAATTCTGTTTTTCTGTATTATTGGGTGTATCCTCTCTGGGGATTTTGGTAGTGTACCACCATTTAAGTCAGTACTGTCTTCTCTGCAGCCAGGTTGATGGAACTGTTAGCATAGCACACATATTGACCAGTTCTTTCTGTTTAAATAGGTCTAATGGCAGTGCCCATTCATCATGGCTATCCCATTTATAATACAGTATACTGTGCTAGGAGACTTTATATTAGATCAAAACCGTATCCCTGGATTGTCCTATTCTATTCTCTTCTTCTCTTCCCATATTCTTTTTATTTTTCAAACTTGGTTGTGAGCTTAAAAACATTTTCATCTTCGTTATCATGATATAATTATGAACTGAAATTTAGTTGAAATGTATGTGATGATATTCAAAGCATTCAGACAGATTTTTGTTATTGCGTTTCGCACCCATTGCTTATCCATAAGAGTTTAACATAAACAGCCAACCTTCTTCATTTAGCCCCATTTGGTAATCAATGAATCTTCATTCATGTTTTCTTTCCAGAGTATGAAATTCAAGCAAGCTTCAATCATTACATAAACATGTAATAACATTGAGAAGGAAACTTGTTACACCATACTCAAAAAGAGCCTTTCTGTGAAAATTATTCTATGTATCCTGTATCAAGAAGTGTTTTAGTGATGAAGGTGAAGGTATCGCCTTTGGGGCGACATGGCTCAGGCAGTAAGAGCAGTTGTCTGGCAGTCAGAGGGTTGCCGGTTCGATCCCCCGCCCGGGCTGTGTCGAAGTGTCCCTGAGCAAGACACCTAACCCCCAAATGCTCCTGACGAGCTGGTCGGCACCTTGCATGGCAGCCAATTGCCGTGAGTGTGTGTATGAATGGGTGAATGAGAAGCATCAATTGTACAGCGCTTTGGATAAAGGCGCTATATAAATGCTGACCATTTAGATGGTATTCTTGGTAGGGGCACATAAGATATGGTTGTGGGCATAGTGTGTGTGTGTTTGTTTGGGCCTTTCAGTACCTTGCAGTGCATGCTGAATGGAACGGATCTCAAATCAAAAAGCTGGGAAATGATTAATTTATTTCATAATTCCCTCTTGTTATCTTTGTGATGTAAATGTGCAGGTATTGGTAAATCTATAAGGATGTCTTCACCCATAGCCCCCTCCAGACTGCTTCTGTGAGTGCCTCAGAAATTTCATCTGCCCTCCACATTCCTGAGCACGGCGTCCCACAGGGTCTGAGCCTCCAAACACAGCCCTGTGGACACCCTACCCGAGCTTCCTGTCTGTGCGCTAAACAAACACTCAGAGAGAAAACAAAGTGGAGGAGAGAGAGAAGGAGGGAGAGAGAGGGGGGCAGAGAGAGAGTGAGAGTGAGAATGGAGGGCTGGGTGATCCTCTTGTTTTGATGCAATGTCTAAGCCTCCCTTAAAGGCATCAGGCACATGTATTCCATGTGAAATGCTAAACCAATCCCAGAAAGTGTTAAAGGCAAACAGTGATGCTTCCTGCTTTACCTCAGGCATATACCCCCTTCCACAGTTAAATTCTTAGTTCTAGATCCAACAAGATGCAAATTCCAATTTTGAACTGAACATTTGGGCTTTTCCAGTAAATGCTTGAGTGGCAGGGGTGCACAACTCCAGTCCTGGAGGGCCAATCCGCTTGCTCGTTTTTGTTCCAACCAATTACCTTAGTTAGTTTTCTGAAAGCTCTATAAACTACAGTGGTTCACTGCTTGAATTGAACAAAGTAAAATCTTTAGGATACATTTGCAGTCTGCAGCTGAAGCTGGCATTTATTCAGACCAAGATATGATTGAACAAATTAAATAAATCGTTCAATCATAGCAGAATTTGGGAAAATGGATTGTCCCTTGTTGATGCCCCCACTCCATAGCTTGATATTAGCCTTATCTAGTTTAGTGTAATTAGACTGTTACTTAATGTTTCATCTTTCACTCTCAGACATTTTCTTGTTTTCCCTGCTCTTGTTATACTGTATGCACCTAATGTACATGTGTTTTTAGGCTCTGTGAGTCATATGAAATAATATGGCTTATATAAATAAATAATGATGCTAAATTAGTAAATTGTAATAGCTTGGATCATGCCTTATGAATTAGTAGTGAAGCACAATATCCATGCATGGCTTTTGCTAATAACAGGGTTTGGTGTATTGTGTGGATCTCCAAAGTTCTGTGCTTCAATAAAATTGAAATATGTTGAAGTAACATGAGCTTATTGTTTGAATTTAAGTGTCACATGTGATCTTGAGTTCAATGCCTCCCCTCTGTGCAGAGAGAAGCCTGACCCCACCCCCTCTCACATACCCAGAGCGTGCACATGTGAAGGTACCACTATTATTCAGCTCATAAAACCACGCTGTCACATCTGAAACTGGTTAGCTGTTGAAACAGAGACTGGCGTCTTCAAAGTATGGAACCCGTTTTCCAGACAAGCCAGCCCTGGCACAATCCCCCGCCCCCACCCCCAAAAGAAATGTGCTTCCACATGTGCTCTGGCTATTATTTACCTCTTTCCCTGGGTTTTATGATGACTTTAGAAGTAAATCTGCTCTCTTTCCCTTCCCCTTGCAGTCCTCTGCCGTGTACTTTTAACCCATACTGAAATGTTTATGAATGTTGGAGTGTCGCTCCTAAATGGGAGGGCCAACCAACTCCGTCTTCCTGTATCCTGCAATTAAACCAGAGGTGAAGTCTGCCTGAACTGTAGCTTTGCTTCTGATTGAAGTGCCCTCAGTCTGTTTACACTTTTCTCTGATGACTGGGTCCTCCTCTTTGGGCAGAGGGCTCGAGAAGGGATCACCCATCGATTCGGGGTTCCAGCATATTGTGCTCTTTTCCCCTTTGCATGCAAAGAGCAAGATATCAGGGCAGAGGTTTTTGTTACCTCTGTTTAAGTAATGATGCAAAATCCTAAACTGGACCGAGCGTACTGTGCGCCTCACTTCACTCGGTTGCTAATTACACTGGCCTACACGTACTTCACGAGCAGGAAACTACAAAAGGGGAGGGGGACATACCAAGGGCCCAAAAAGCACTGAAAGAGGCCACTGTTCACATTTTCTCAGAACGAAGTCTCCCTTTCTTCCCCTTGTTTCTCTCCTCTGACCTCCTTCATCCACTTCAAAGACAGGCACCAGTCTGTTTGCTGTGATTTATGGGTCGTTCAGGATAGCGTGTTTACCCGACGGCTAATTATAAATAAATAAGAGGCCTTCCCAAGAAGGGCTGCTGTTGCTATCACCATGTTCTAGAAAGATCTCTCATATCTACCTATTTGATTTGGGAAAGTAAATCACGGAGGAACGACGAGGAACTTTTTTCTGAGTCAGCAGCCTTGATGCCGGATGAGCGGAACATCATATCACCACTAAAGCTTTGAATACTTAGTGGGACTCTCAAACCGATTGTACTCTGAAGTATCGTGCCTTTCTGTAAAAATCCAACAGCAGTAAATGACTTATATCAAAAGCAAACAATTTAATGAATGTCTCTCTGGATTGAAATCATTCTAAGAATGAAAGCTATGGGTATGTCTTATTTTAGGTGTGTAGTATAATCTTTATGGTGTACATTAGCTCAGTGATGTCGCCCCCATCTCTGTAGCAGTGCCAGTCAGCTGGCCCCTCCCCATCATGGCCTCAGCATGGCCCCTGCTTTCATGTTCATGTGGGCCCGGCTGATGCTATCTCCTCGAGAATGTTAGTGTATCACCATATCTGCTGAACTTTTACCCCTGCCGCCTTGCAGAGAGCTGCCAAAGCCTTTTGTCAGTGACACTCAGCTATTTCATCATCACATTTTACTCACTGCTTTTATTTTACAGGAAGAGATAAGAGGCCTGTTATACAGGACACAACTGGTATTTTTATGGTGAATAATAAATTATAGACTCGGTGTGTGTGTGTGTGCGCATGTGTACATGTAGCAGGACAGTACATAAACACCTCAGTTAATCTAACATGAGTCAATTAGCCTTTCAGAAGACAAGGATTATTGCTGTATTAGTTTATCAGACACTGTAGAGTTCCTTCCAAATGATCCAGTCATCCAGCTAGATAATTACTGAAGCACCTGAGATTGAATACCTTTCTCAAGGGTAAAACAGTTGCAACATATTGATGAACCTGACCTTTCAACTTTATGGTTAGCAGAAACCCTCCTTCACTTGACAATGCTATAGCTAAGCACAGCCCGTGGAGCTGCCAGCCATTACGGGCACAGCCAGGGTTTCATTCCAGCTCATGGGCTAATGAGGGCCAGTGTTTTAGTTGTATACACAACCCCGGCATCTTGCTTTTTGATCTTAAGGTTTGCATGGATGAATTACAGTGTAGAATTTCTGGGATGTAGTTTGAGACTCACAGAGGCTTGTTCTCAGGGTCACTATAGCGTAGGGAGCCGAGGGCAGTTGCACATATTTAAGCACAACTTCAGGTTTCAGCTGTGGGTGAGTTGGCTTGTGACATGTGGGTTCTGGTATCGCAGGGGATGGCATATTTTTGTCTCCACATGGCTGAGCTACATAACATGTCTGAAATAATCTGTTCCTCTCCGGAGGTGCTGCAAATCTGTACTCACAGTAACTCAGCCTTCCCAACACCGGCAGGTCTTCTCCGCTCTTGTACATCATCAGGTACTCAGGTCAGCAGCCTTAGCAGTTACTGCAGAACAGGAAGGAGTAAATTATAGGAATGTACATGAACAAATGGCTACCTTAGGCATTAGCTCATAAATCAACTTGCATGTGATTCAGTGGCATTAACTCTCCTATGCTATCATGAAATAAAATAAGCTGCATGTCCCCCAAAGAATAGCTCTTCCAGTCAGATGAAAAAATAACAACTTGCCGTTGCACTTCCATAATCTTTCAGCTATCTTCTTTTCTCTGCTATCTCTTCTTTCTTTATCCTTTCACCCCTTTTGCAATACAAAGTGTTTTTCCCAGGTCACTTCACACATATGTTTTGTTGCCATTTGCTCACTTGCAGTGTTGTCATAACATATGGGCTCTCAGGGACCCGGCGAGTGTTTGTCCTTTCACACTTCCTGTGGCGGAGGTGTATTTTTAGGAATATTCAGGAAGAGGTTTGCGGTTGACCCCGTGGTGACCCATGCCCAGTGTCAGGGCCGTGAGGAACTTCACAGCTTGGAATTAAGCCTGTTCTTGCACCAGCGTCAAGAAAGCCAGTGGCCTCAGTGAACCACACTGTCCCCACACGACAGAGCCAGGCAGGAGACCCCAGGACCTGGGAACAGGCTCGTTATACTCGAAGGTGAGATAGATAGAAGAAGGATAGAAGAGGGATCACTTTCTGTATCATTTCACGATAAGTCTGATGCTATACTAGCTGTTCGAGAAGAAGAACTTAGATTTTGAAGGGCAGAATTTCTGAGACAAAACAGTCTGCTATCCAGTCAAGTGTACTTTTTCTCTGTGATTAGCTCTTGATTTACAGCAATTACACACTCTTGTTTCCCACTTTCCTCCTTGCATCTTTCAGCTGGCTGTTACATTATCTCTTCTTCATATGTGCAGCAGTACATTGCCCTGATTGGCTGGCTGCGCTCACATGCGTGCCACACTACTTGGCCATGTTATAATCTTCATTTGGCGGCCATGTGGAGCTACTGTGCAGTCAGAGAGGAAAAGCTGTGGTTGTCCACTGGGAATGCCAGTTAACCTCCCCGCAAACACACAGGCACGCTCACACACACACACACACACACACACACAAACCCCTGCCCTGCTATCTTTTCTCAACAGGTGGATCACAAGACTCTTATGGGAGAAATACAAATATGGGCCATTAGATTTTGATAAAATGCAAATGCATTGTCTGTGATATCTGACCCTGTCCTAAGACACACATCAGCAGGCTTAGAGCACACAGTTGCCCAGCAGGATGACGCAGGGGGCTTTAGAAATGGAAGTCTCTCTCTGTGGACCGGATAGGCTCCTGTGATCTGTGTGTACAGCCCAGTCCCACCAGTCTGATAAGGCTTCCCTCGCTCACTGAGGATGACGTAGTAACAGCTGGATTCTCACTCTGCCAGTCTTACATTTGCCAGATGATGGGGTTGGATTGATGCCAATTCTGAGTACTTTTCTATCAGTGTAATATTAGTTAAGGATTGAAGAACACCTGGAGAAGGTAATTTTATAGTGGTCGTGTTAGTGGAGGTTTGTAAGCTTGGAAGAGTGTGGGCTAAAAATGTTATTTTTTTAGTTGTCTTGAACCTTTTTCAACAATTTTCAAGCATGTATATTGAATTAAAGATCTGCTTATACTAACTATGGAACACAGTCTGACAACTCTGTTTTTCCATTCATACTGTACACTCCTACTGCTCCTACTGTCAGTATAGAATGCCACCAGTAGAGGAAATCTTATAGACACTGCAGCAGCCTCCAATGCTGGTTTAGACCAGGTCTGCATGTCCCGTGTGAAACGGGGCGGTTTTCATGTCGTGTGGTGGGGCGTCGCGGTGAAGCTTGGTGTCCCCGCTGCGTGACCCTGCCGCTCACATTCCCTGGGTCAGCTGTGGAATGTGGAACAAATCCCTTAAGCTCTGTCGGCCCAGGGGAGCTCGCCATTGGCTGTGCCACAGAGCCGGGACCGCTGTGCGGGAGCCTACAGAATTTCACATGGGAGCAGCAAACAGAGGAACATCCTGTTTGAGTGGAGCTGCTCTTCCCACACCAGCCTTCATGTGTGCCGCCGTGTGTGTGTGTGCGCGCGCGCGCGCGTGTGTGTGTGTGTTTCTCTGGCAGTATGTGTCTGTGTCTGGATGTGTCTGTGTTTACTATGTCAATCTTTGACATTATATTCTAATGTACACATTGCTAAATCCTTCTCATGGTGTTAATTTAGCATATTGTCACTGATTTGTGCCAAAAGATACTTTGCATACTTGCTTTTATTTAGCTAAATCATCTTTCTGTTGATTTTTACAGAGGTATGGTATATTTGGAGCTCACTATATGAATTGCATTGGCAGTAATTGCATTGCATGTTCACACCTAAAATAAACATCAAAAGCAGAAGTGTCTGATGTGAGATGACTTCCTCCATCATAAAATTGTAAACAGACATCTGTTGCTCTTATCTACAGCCAAGCAAAATATGGTAGGTGTTGGTGGTACCATAAATAGTCAACTCTTGGAGTCCATAGCACTTATTCACTAATTGCCGGGTCAGTTGAAATGATATGATCGACGACATGACCAGCATCAATCGAGGCATTCAGCTGGTTTTCTCCCAATATGGGAGACATTTTATAATGTGGGTATGAGTATAAGAGGTCCAGTGTTAAAACCTATGCTCAGATTCAGTTATTGAAGTGGCATAGTGCTGCATTGTTTTAGCACTGATAGAAGATGTGCCTTTGATATTTGCTGTATTGGGTGGGTTTCTGAGGAATCAAGCATGATTGAAATGTCTCCAGAATCCAGATGTGAAGTGTCACTAAATATTTATTTGGGTATGCATTTTACTGCCCCTATGTAAAGAGACCATAGGATGTGTACATTAAAGATTTCACAGGTGCCAGGGCTAGTGGTAATGACATATATGCCAGGAAACTATTCAGTGCTCCCAAATGCAATTCCTGATACTTAAAAGATAAGTATACTCCTTGAAGATCTCACATTGTTGCACCCTGAAACTTGTTTGTGAGCCTTCTGTACAATGCTAAAGATGTGCAGATGGGTATGACGATCTGTATGTGTATGTACACACACTATGAAGCTTTTAATACATTTTTATAATGATTCAGTCTGGACATTTCACTGCTTTTGAAGGTGGACTGTGGGATCTGAGACCCTACTGAGCCTCATATAATGTGGCTCACTGCACTCTACAAACATGTCAAATTTCGTAAGCTTTGGGAAAGCTTCATTTTTTTGTGACTTCAAAGTAATGGTAGAAAAAAACTGGGAGAAAAACACATGGTGCCTTAAATCTTCACAAAGTGCTTCTGAGAAGTGCTAAGTGTAAATGTAATGCAATGAAGCATGTCTATTTGCAATAAATAGCCCACATCCAACTCCACACCCTTGATATTTCACAATATATTCAAGTTTTTATTTCTCCAATGTGAGTCAATAAATTATGGAAATTATTAGTAAATGAAAGCAGGGAAAGTCAAAGCTGAGAGTGCTACATTGTAAGATTGTTTATTTAATTAAACAATCATGTGGCCATTCCTCATTCTTTTCTGTTTTGGAGGAAATTGTTCCCATAACTAAATCTTTACAAAAAAATTTTTTATGTTAAAAATTGTTTTCTTTTTTTTGCTGACCATTGTCAGTTGAAGGTGAACGTTGCCTAATCATCTATTTTAGTAGAAGTTTTTTTAAATAACACTGTGGCGTTGTGGTTCGCTTGAGTGTGACCTACAGTAACTGCTCTCTAAAGGTTGAGTTGATGTTCAGTGCAGTGGTTAGTGCAGACACCTCTCCCCCTGGAGACCTGGGTTTGAGCCTCACCAGCTGTTACATTGGTGTCAGAAGTGGAGGCGTGACCTCAATGGACAGGGCCTCACCCAATGGGTGTGGCAGCCTGTGAGTGACATATATGTGGGCGTGCTCTGTGGAAGGTGCCAGAAAGTTGCTGCCATTTTAACAACATTTACAGTGTGGAAGAAAAGAAAGTTTTATGTGAACAAATGATTTTGAGTATTGAGTTGACTAATGTTTAGTGTATTTCACTTAAAATGTCTACTCTATTCTATTTAGACTCTAAGTACACATGTATTACTTAACTAGTTATGTTTTACCAGATGTAAAAATGTAAGTCTTTTAGGCAACAGGTTTCCAATACATTTTCTAATAAATTGTACTAGTCCGGGACTGTAGTGTAGGTTAGCATGTGGCAAAGGGGAGAGTCCAGTAGAGGTACCCTGATGGAGAGGCGCGGGGCACTTCAAAAGCCTGGCCGTGACTCTGAGGCAGGCCAGTGCGCGGCCCTCATTTCTCTCTCCACAGCTGTTGTTCCACCATGACCAAATGAGGCCCCAGAATTCCTTCATGTCCTGCCAAGAGGAGGTCTTGTCTCTTGTTGGAGTTGAGGATGAGAGGTCCGTCTCTACGCTGTCTGTGAGACCATCCCTGAGCCATCTGTGTCAGCTCCAGATGGCATGACAGCATCGTGCCTTATCACGCCCTCGCTCCTGACAGATAGACAGATACACCTAATGTATCTTCCAAACTGAATTCTCAGCTGTTCGGCTGCAGAAGGGGTTGGTCAGAGGGTAGCTTGCAAAAAGTCCCAGAACACATTGGTGTGAAATGTACGTATTAAAAATAGCCAGACGTTCTGGCCTGTTTATCACTTTCTCCAAAGGGAACTCTTTTAATTTATCTCGAGGGAGCCATACTCATGCTCTGTCCACGTGTGTTTGGCATCTTTATAACCACTGGATCTGTTTTGCAATTAATATTTGGACATACATTGTTGTTTAATTTACTGTGCACTTACGGACCTGGGTCAAATACGTAATTGTTTTTGATTAAAATACTTTTCAATGCTTTACTGAGCTTGCCTGTGGAACCTATGAAATACTCTCAAAAAGTGCAAACCTTGGTCTTCTTGGTTGGCTCAATTGCACCAGACAAGATCGAGCACAGAAAAGTATTTAAATCCAAAACAATTAAATATTTATCCCTGTGAACTTATCTCCATGAATCAATCTTCCACCCCTTATCTGGTTGTTTGTTTTTAATACTCACATAATGACTCCATGTTTTTTTTATGAGACCTGGAACTGCTTCAGTATGTTCAAATGCTTCTTTATTTTTGGAAACACACCCTCACGGCCATTTCCAGTCTGCTGGGTGACAGTGATTGATAATAAGCACATCAGCTTTAAATAAGCTCATACAAACAATGCAGGAACATATGGTATTTTGAGGGAAACAGGTGATTCCCTTTAAAAATATCACGTGGAAAGACCTTGACATAGACATAAGATAGTTTACGTATTACCATACACTTCCTGCTTTCAACAATGAAAATGACCTTAGTTATAGTAACAGTGCAGTTGTGTTATTATAGTAATATTTAAATAGTGTTCCTGGTGTAGAGGAAATTAAATTGATGTATCTACATTACTTCCTCATTGCAATTAATTGGTTTTATAAGGGGTAGAAATGTGACAAAATGAATTATAACCTAAATGTGTCAAAATTAAGCTCTGGTCTTTATTCAATTCAGATAATTAATCCATCCTGTAATAGATTGTCTGAAGCTGGTAAAGAGAAATATTGGATCCGTGAGCTCTAATAAGCCATGGTTGGCATCTGCACTGTCCATCCAGCCCAAAAGACTGGATCAGCCAGTGGGGAAGCCAGCCAATGGGAAAGCTGCCTGTGGTTCTGCCATCAACAAAGAGGCAACTGGAGACCCAAGTGTTTCATTGTAGGAAATCGCTAATGAAAGCTGAGTTGTGCAACACTCCCACACCCCCTTGGCCTCTCCATCCCTTTTCTTCCCACACTCCCTCTTCCTCCAATCTCTTCTTCCAGCTTTAGAAAATACCACATCTGGTTTTGCAGCAAATCCAGGTCTCCTCTGGAATTGCCTTTTGTTTCAAAATCGTTCCACTTCTTCTCAAGTTACATATGGCTGTCATCTGTCATAAGCAGGCTACTTGTGTACAATACAGAGTGGCTTTAATCATACTAATAAGTCTTAAAATTATTCGATCTCTGACATGAGTGCAGGCCACCGTGCATAAAAAGATACACTCATAGGTAGACCTGTACATCAGGAAACAGCGACTAAATGCATAAAAGCATGCAGATGTGGTCAAGAGGTTCAGCTGTTGTTCAGACCATATGTCAGAATGAGGGAGAAATGTGATCTAAGTGACTTTGACTGCGGAATGATTGTTGGTGCCAGACAGGGTGGTTTGGTATCTCAGAAACTGCTGACCTCCTGGGATTTTCACGCACAACACTCTCTAGACACTGCAGAGAATGGAGCGGAAAAAAAACAAACATCCAGTGAGCAGCAGTTCTGTGTGCAGAAACACATTTTTAATGACAGAGGTCAGAGGAGAAGTGCCATACTGGTCGAAGCTGACAGGAAGGTGACAGTAAAAGCAAATTATCACGTATTACAACAGTGGTATACAGAAGATCATCTCGAAACACACAATGCGCCAAACCTCTTAAGTGGATGGGCTACAGCTGCAGAAGACCAAGTCAAAAAAAGAAGTTTAATAAATACCTAACAAAGTGCTCACTGAGTGTATAATGAGATGTTTGTCATTGACATTTAAGGTAATTGGTCATTTGAAGTAGCACTATTGTACTGAAAGTCCAGTATCTTGTATCTACAGTGCCCTCCATAATGTTTAGGACAAAGACCTATCATTTATTTACGTATTTTGGGAGCCAGTTAGTATCACTAGATGAAACAATCTTCCTATAAAACTCTGGGAATATTTATAATAATAAGTTATTTTTAATGTGACAGAAAATACAAACTCTGTTGTCCTATAAACATGGCTATAAACTTGCTAATAACAATGGCCATGAGTGTTTAGAGATTATTTTCTTTTGATAGCATTTTAATCCTCCACCATGGAGTACAGATCAATACAATCTTTCAAAGTAGACTGATATTTTATTAAATTATAAATAATTGGAATACTACTGATAGTTAAATTGCAAATTGTAATGTTATAAAGTATCCCCATCCTCCAAAAGTGTTACCTTTGCGGTACTTTTCTCAGTTTGTGTCAGTTCATAAATATCTATAGGGTGTGCCAATTTTAAGTTTAACCAGTGTCTTTTTAAGGATGCAAATATGTAAAATCAATCTCCTGCTTTATCTTCAAACTAATTACTAGTATTGGTGAGAGTTATTCGTTTTCGTTAATACAAACATGGTGGCTGCAGAGACACCTAGTGGACAATCAACAAAGGGCCGGTTTCACCAACAGCCTAGTCCTAGAGTTTATCCATAAACACACAATTTAGTCCAAGACTAAGCTCAATCTGTGTCTGTGAAGCTGGCCCAAAATGCCTAGAAGCAAGCTGGAAGAAGAAATGATGAATTCCAACAAGTAAATGAACAAAATAGCACATCAATATCTCATACATACACGTGTGAATTATTTTCTGGTATTTTATTTTATACAAACTTTTATGGCAGATTGTCCACCGTTGCTTCACCAGTCCCAACTAACAATTTTTGGTTCCATGAAAATTCATGGAACGCTACGATAAGCATTTCTAAATGAGAAATTGTCCAGCTTCATGGATTTCCCTTGCGCAATACTTGTAGGTCAAAAAGGACATTGAAAGATAAAAGTTGTTTTTCCATTGCGTTATTCAGTTCATACTAATTCTATGGATAATTTGTTCATTATAATTCTAATCAATATTCTGCAAACTACATTTGTTCTTATACTGCTATTGAGAAGTGTCCTCAGTGTGTTTGACATTTTTGGCCTGTGCCAGCTGTTTTGTTTTGTAAATGGGCGGAGACTGGCTGCAGTCATTTGAAGGATGCACATACCTATTGGCCCTCCCAAAGGGGTGTTGCAGGAATCCCACAGGCCCACAATCATGATTGGGCATCACAAAATGGGCAACCTTTAACTAAAGTTTTAAAACTGAAAAACAAAATGGTAGAAAATATCATAAGAACAGTCACATTAAACGGAGAAACATGGAATGGAACGTGATATGTCCTACACTGAATATGTGCAGTTGCAGCGGGAGTGCCATTAAGTGAAAATGAACTGGGTTTGGTTCATCATTTAGAGGAAAATGAAACGAGGGAAACAGGTAGAAGTCCTCTCCGAGTCTGCCTCCGTTTGAGACGCAGGATGGAGGGAGAGCGGCGGGGAGAAGGAAGACAGTGAGAACAAAGGCGCAGTGTACTCCAGGTTGGAGAGGCGAGGCTGGGGGGTCCGCACTGGGGGGAGGGGGGCTGGCTGATGTCACCTGGCTCTCGGTAATGAAAGCTTCCCCTGGTTATCCAATCCCACATGAAAGCCAGGCAGCAGGCTGAGCATGACGGAAGTTTGGCAGCGCTGCAGCTCCGAGCAGGAACAAACACACAACACACTCCGCTCTGTGTCTTTGTAGTTCACACGTCTGTCAGGGAGTTAGGCAGTTTCAGCCAGCGCTGTCTCTGCATACATCTAATGCATGTCTTTACTGATACCTATCACTGCTGTCGCTGAAGGGCGGGGTACAGTGCTGTGTGTGTTATGTTTCCTCCTGACTCGTCGGTTCAAATCTGCTATTGTTAACTTGATTATTGTCTTGTTTTGTATGCAAACATTTGTGCCCCCTTGCTGTTTTCAACTCATGCGTTGATGACTTCATATTTTGGTAATGTTGATTGTTCTTTCTCCAGATCTGATAAGGGATGCATGGTAAATCAATGTGAGTAACTCTTTAAAGACAGAGAATGGCTCCAGCAGCAGAAAAGGCTGAATTCGGCTGTGTGGTTTGGAGTGGGAGTGCATCACCCAGATGTTGATCAGATGGTGCTGGAATGAGAAGACGCCCCGTAATGGCTCTTTTATGCCGTCTCTTAGTTAATTAAACATATGGTGAGCACATTTGGGCTCGAACAACAACCCAGCGGGTGATTTTATTTCATAGTCAAAAAGACCACATGTGACTTAATGCTTCAGACTTTACAATGGAGAATGAAGGGCTAGCAGCGCTGATATTAGGTTTGCACCGCACTCTCTATGTAGAGTATAGCATAGACAGTATAATCCTGTGTATCTGTCCCAGTTGGCATAGGGGTATGTTGGATATGTGAAAACATCTACTTCACAGTACTGACTCTTTTTCAAAATGGAACCCTCCTTCCTCTGGCATGCCCATGTGACACAGCAGGTCAATATGTTTGTAACAACATACATATACATGCCCTCAAGTTTTTTGTATGAATTTATAAAATACTTCCTTAGAATTACGAAAAATCCGAAAGTAATTTACAGAAAATAGGTTTTACAAGGCATGACCTATTTATTCATGCTTCAGGTGTCTGCCAGGGACCAAAAAGATCACCCTCATTGATGCAGGGTAAGCTCTGTCTTTTGTAGACATAAAAACTCAGTCACACTAAAGGCTGCCAGACAGAAATCATGACATATATTGGATACTCAGAAGAAATTCATTATTTCTGGGTTGTCTATAAAACAAACAAGCTTTGTTACCCTACATGCGGAAAAGAAATTGTTGAAAAGAATTGTCACTATTGTTTTCATTTAAAGGAAAAGAATGCAAGTGAAATGCTCACAGGCAAAGTCATAACTAAATAAATTAAGAGTAAAATGGAACACCTAAAAGGAAAGTTCTGCTAAATCTACTTCTTGGCCAATTTCCTTCTTATCCATAAACCTGCGTTCTAATAGCCGCCTACACTAAGAAGTAAAGGAATGAGCGAGAGGACCTGGAGACTTGCTTTTGAAAGAAAACAACAGGCCCCGCTGCAGAGAAGAGTGAAACAGAGAGAGGAGTGTGACAGGCTCCCACTGAGTGTCCTTATTAATGACAGCTGCTCATGTGGGGGGTGGGTGCATCGCTTCCTCCCAGAGGTACATAATAACCGCACCGCATACTTTAGCCCAGGGGACGCCACTCAACATACCCCTCCGTTTTCCCACTCTTTAAACCAAACCTGCTTGGAATTGAATGCTTACAGATGCGTAATAGTTTTAGACAGCAATTAGCTGAATGTGATGTGTGGATATGTGGCTGGAATGAAAGTCTGTTGGCACGGAGGCCATCCAGGACCAGGGACTGAGCAGCCTCGCAGAAACAAGCTTTTTCCGCTGGAAAAGGAAGGTGCTCAGGGATGAATTGTGTTTTTCAACTGTGCCTTTAAATGTAGGGCCATTACTACCATATGTAGCATAGAAACATAGCTGTCTGATGAACATGGTTTCCCTCAGCACAGACAGTACGCACCAGTACAGGTAATACAAATTATAGGCTACAGTTTTTGCAGTGCAGATAATGGACAAATTACATAGTTTCCCACACTATATGTTGCACATAGAATACTGCACTATATAAACTCACCGAGCACTTTATTAGGAACATTTTTACTTAATTACACCTACTTATTAATGAAGTTATTAAACTTCTTTCCTGCTAACTACAGTAGCTACTTGCTCTCAGCTGAAAAGAATGCAACTGTACTTATTAATTCGTTTCAAATTCTGTGGGTCTTTTATAGTACAAGCTTGCTAATTTCTTCACAAATATGTTTCATCCTCTTGGGGAGGATAACTTATATGCATGTGATCTGGTTTGGCTTTTATACTTGTACTTGGCCTTGATACAATCAGATTTTGGTCCAATGTGGTTTGGCCAGGCTGTCGAAAACATAAATACTGTGATCTTCTATGACCAAAGTTGGGTAGCCCTCTTGACAATAAAAACCTCCATGTTCGGTTGTGTAGCCCTCCATGTTCAGGGTTGAGTAGCCCTGCATGCACTGCGGTCCTCCAAATGGTTGGCATTTATATAGCGCCTTTATCCAAATTGATGCTTCTCATTCACCCATTCACACAAACACGGCGATTGGCTACCAAGGCACCAACCAGCTCGTCAGGAGCATTTAGGGGTTAGATGTCTTGCTCAGGGACACTTCGACACACCCAGGGCGGGATAGAACCGCCAACCCTCCAACTGCCAGATGACTGCTTTTTCCACCTGTGCCAATGTCCTCCAGAGTCCATGTAGAGGAGGCACTTTTCAGCTTCGCACTGCTTTATCAGGGAGGAAACCAAGTATCTCCTTTCAAGTCTTAGCTCTCATCCTTTCCCTTTTCCATCGGCCCCAAGAGCCTACTTCTGTGTGTGTCCCAACCATGACCCTGACCCACATCCACTCTCTCTGTGGCGATGGCCAGGGACAGATTACAGGGTCCGATTTCTCCTGTTCCTCTGAAGCGAAGAATGAGCTTAAGCTTTCTGAGAGTGGCGGATGGCATGCCCACC